>NW_027468774.1:25140556-25183056 GCF_046254945.1 Alosa pseudoharengus | reverse complement strand
GTGTGTGTGTGTGTGTGTGTGTGTGTGTGTGTGTGTGTGTTTGTTTGTGTGTGTGTGTGTGTGTGTGTGTTTGTGTGTGTGTGTGTGTGTGTGTGTGTGTGTGTGCACCTTTACAAATCTACACAGGCATTTGCGTATATCAGCACGTGTGTGTTAGGGAGTGTAGCCGCAGGCTAGGGTGTTGATGTACTGATGAACGCTGTTGTTAAATGTTGGTACACCCAACATTAGTACTCTAGGGGAAGGAGCTGTCAGGACATGTCTTAGACACGCAGAGCTCTGAGACCGCGTCCCATCACGAGGCACAGTTCATGACATCACTCAACTCTATCTGGGGCTCTTGCACAAAATGCCACTGAGGACAAACCTCAACTCCTGACAGTCTGATAGAGAGGAAACAAAACCATTGTGTGTTTAAGAATAGACACTCAGAATTGTTGCCCACTCTCTCCCTGACAATACCCTTTATGGAAACATCTGTTTTTTTTGTTGTTGTTTTTTTTGCACTGCGTCTCCGTCAGCTTGTTTCGCTCTGCTCGAGGTGTTTCACAATCCAGCACCCCACCCAGCCCTTGGCAGGTCCTCCAGAGAGGCGTAATATTTATGTTTGTGCGACCGATGTGTACGCTGCTCCGCCGAGCAATAGAGTGAGTCGCCACTTAGTCAGCTCTTTATCACCGTCTCGAGTAAGGGGGTCGTGACCCTTCCAGCTGAGACTTCTCAGGCATAGGGGATCCCCAGGATATCAACAAACTGATATGATTTCCATGGCAACCGCTGGGTCTCTATCATTCCCTTGCTATACAGAGGTTACAACCAGGAAACAGACGAGAGACACTCCCAGAGCCCAAAGTCAGGCCTGGGTTGGCCATTAAAGCGTGATGCCTGGCTGTCAAATAAACAGCAGAAAAGAAAGTGTGACCAAAAGTGAGGTCATGGTCATCTGATATGCCAAACAGGCCTGTGACTTGCCTGTATTTGATGGCCTAGTCCCGGTGAAGAGTGCCGATGTAAGCAGAAAGCCTGGAGGAGGGCAAGTATGGGGGTGGGTTAGGACAATTACACCCCCACAGCCATGATTAATGCCACTGTAAACTCAGGCCTTTATGAGATCCATATGGTGATGGTGAGGTGGCAATCTGATCACATTAAACCTCTGAATAAAAACCAGAAGCTCTGTTTTCTAAAGACAAAAACAAGACTATCACCCAGATGTGGATCCAGACAGTGGGGTGACTGGATCTGCTCAGAGGAAATCAGAAACTGGCCCTGAAGAGCAGAAAAATCAAGACCAGCAAGATCAGCAAAGTGGAAGTCACAGTGGGGAATACAGATGATGATTCGTGATGTCCATATTTAGAAGTAAGGGTACATAGAGACAGACAGAGAGAGGTAGAGTGCCTCTCTCCTATGTACCTCTTAATTTTGGTATAACTACACTATTTAACTATACTATACTTGCTGTAACAGTACTATATAACTACATAAGTATACTATATTGTAATTGGCATCTAACATCACTATATAGCATACGTAACCTATAGGCTGCAACAGCAGGTCATTTCCTGGTAGATGCTGGGCTGCTCCCAGCCAGCAGGAGCCTGTATGTGTTCAGTGTCTCTGGACTGTGACGCCTATGTCCACCCAGTAGAAGTACACAAAACAACCTGTAGTTGTGTGAGCCAGTTGACCTGAGTGACCTACACTTATGGCTGACTAACGGGGCCTCTTTAGTCATCCTCTCCCAATCCCCGGAAGGCCCAGGACATGATGACTGGAGAAAAGGGGGGTGAGGATCACTCATATTCAGAGGGAGGTGGGGGGGGCTGTAGCACACTCCTCTACTATGTCAGTGTGTTTGCACACTAGAAACTAAGGAACTCCCCTGGGACAAATATGTCTTACTAGAGGCTTTAAGTGTCTTCTAGTCTAATGTGTAACAGCACACTCTGTGGGCTCTGGTCCCCGGAAGCCATCTTGTCCAAAGATGTGGACGTGACGTTGAAACAAACTCAGAGTGACTTGTGACCCGCAAGGATAAAATAATTACTTGCCAACGTTTCTCTACGTTTCAGAATGAAATGAAGGTATCAGCAGAATACGAGTGACGTGAACCTCAACTATCGAGAATTCTCAACAATCAGCTACATTCATTAGAAAGGGTCTGATTTTCCCCTCAAGTCATCAGCCATAAATCAATTAGAATACAAGGGCCACAATGCTGACCTGGCATTAAAAGCCGGCCAGGGGATTAATGGTCTGGAGACAAGGCGCTTGTGTGAGGAGGGCCTAGTGTTATCTACCACTGTGCGACTACGCGACAATCAATCACCTTTAGCTCGATGCTAATTACGCAATAAACACAGGGGGGTTGTGGGGGACGTGGGCCCGAGTCAGGACCTGGGACAAACACCATTAGTATCATGTGGAGATGACGGATGGGGCTATTTATGGCTCCCACACTGACCGCTGCACCGCACAGTGACCGCACAAGAGCCTCCATTGTGTCCCCGACAGAGTGGCATCTCTGCTGTGCCTATTAAGGGCTCTTGTTCGTCCATGCTTGCCTGTGCTGTGTGTGCACCCTTGTCTCCTTGGCCTTTTCTCTCTTCCCGAGTCCTCTGTCTTTACTGACTAGGGAGAAGCCTTTGGAGTGTTTGAAAGGCAGCTGAAAGACGGGTGGTGCAAGGGCTCCTCTCACTCTCTCTCTCTCTCTCTCTCTCTCTCTCTCTCTATCTCGAGGGGCATTTTGACCTCAGATTGGCATGGGCTCCTCCAGCCTGGGTGAGTCACAGGGGCCAAGCGGCCAATGGGGAGAGTCTCAGCGCTGCTCAGAGCCGACTCCGCCGCTCGGGAGATGGACAATAAGACAGCTGTCTGCCGAAGCCACCAGAACGTAACAATGGAGAGGCTGTCTAAAGGTGCTGGGAGGACAACAGCGGGACTGTCGAGGTGGAGGGAGAGCCAGACTGCCGGCATGGACTGGTGGCTAAGACAGCACTGTTTGCAAGGGCTGTGGGAAACAAAACAGTGGAATTTCCAGGACTGCCATATTCTTGCCCTCTTGCGCTGATAATAATGGAAAACAAGTGACAGGAAGCTTTCTAAAATACATACCGACATTTTTATCCCAATGACAACAATAGGCACTTACATACATTCTCCATCTGTGCTTGCTAGAGGTCTCTAAACATTGCTTGGCAACCTAACTCTCTGGAAAACACTTTTTTAAACACCTGAACAAAAACACCTTTTATGAATAGGTTAACAAGAGTATTTTTTAAAGTGTGACAACCATAGATGTCATAGAAGACATTACTCACAAATTGCATAACTGCATACTATGAGTTTTCACAACCCAAAACAAAGTTTACAAACAGAGTATTTTTTCAACTTTTTGCAATCTATGTCAACCCATCTATGCAAATAAAACCAAGATACACACCACCACGAACAGCCAAGTCCTGTGACAGAAACCAAATATATCTCCTTCCAATACACACACACACACACACACACACACACACAGCATGCCGATTACCGTAAATGTGTTCAACCCCCAAAGGCATGTCCTTCCCGGGAGCAGGTAACGTTGCTTGTCTTGGCAGTGATCCATATTAACCAAGCCGCAGCGAAAAGGAGATCCAAACTACTCCATCATTTATGTTCAAACAATTTCTCATGGAAATTCACATACAATCCAGCCTCTAGACACACATAAACACTGCGCAAATAAAAGGAGGACTACATCTTTGTAAGGATAAACTCCTGGGTAAATGGCAGAGCCTGAACTCTATTATAAATACAAAAAAATACAATGACTTTTCATTTTACAAACTGTTATTGACAGATAATCTGATTTGTCCATGATCCATAGCTCTAATCTGACAAATGCAAGTGAGTGAGAATCCAATGGGAAAGTGTCAGATCCATAAAGAGGTCATTATTAAGATAATTAATGGGGATACACACATTAAAAAGAGAGTTCTGCCCTCATTATGGAAATAAGATCAACTGACCTTGACCAAATGCTTCTCATGCAAACACCCACGCATGGACAGTCTCACAAAGACACACACACACACACACACACACACACACACACACCACAGTTTCTCCATCTGTGTGCTATTTACCGTTGTTTCACGAATGAGCTTTGCCAGTGCCCCGATGGCACTCTGCCCACAGGGCTGAGTGTTACGGTAAACATGCACTGCACTGGACGGCGGAGCACACGGGTGCCAAATGTCTCAAACACGGCAGCCACACTGTTAAACATTCATGTGCTACAAGTCAAAACCACCACACCAGGGCTCCAGGGGGGAGAGAATAGACTACATGGGTGAGTGCTGCCTGGTGCCAGTAACTGCTGTGCCCCTTGTAGTGCTTATGGGGTAAACATGTTTTAACCATCAGATACTATTGGGACATATGAACAAACATGTTATTTGTGTGTTGTAAACTACATGGTGATAAATGAGAATATGTTGTAATTACATTCACAAAGAGAAGCAATACCAAAACTGACATGCAGACTATTTACACCACTGATGTATTTAGTAATATCTGCTCTACTTCTGACTGAGGTTATGCAAAGTTTGAAGAAACATTTTGGCAGTGAGTGAATTTATATTCATCAATTAAGCAGACACCTCCATCTAACCCAACTCACAGTATGTGCTAAATATACTTTTATTGTTATACATCCTTCCTAGAAATTGAATATGTAATTCTTAGTTCTTTTAGGTCTAACGGTTGTCAAATTAAAATTAAAATTAAAAATGGATTTTTGGATGCTGGTCATTCAATGTTTGACCAATGAATTAACACTGGAGTTGAAAATATTTCCGAAATGTTATATAAACTGCACAATCTATATAACTTTATATTGACACACAAATATGTTTCTACGCTCCTTCACTTGTCCCGACAGAGAGCTGCTCCGCATATTTACAATGTTGGCGGGTCTATATGGCAGCCTTTTCCTTTTTTTGTGAAGAGGAAACGAAGCGGACGTGCATGCCCATTTATGGGCTGTAAACTTCCTGAAGAAGATGCCGGGTAGAAGCCCCACAAAACAGTCCAAAATGTATGCTACAACCAAGTTTTTGTTTGCTGCCAATTCAACAAAAAATCTCAACATAGGACATTCTGAGTTTCTATTAAAATATATCTAATTGTGCCAAAATGGGATAACTAACAACGCATTTTACTGACATGCGATAATGGCATATAAAATGCTACTAATTGGCTATTAAATTATACGTTCAATTATTTTTATATTAAGTACTTCTGAGTATTTTGTCTATAACCATCGCGTTACGCTTGTCTATGCGTCAAGTCAGACAAGCCAGTTTTTGCACGTCGCTTTACTCTTACTGCTAATAATAGCCTTTTCGAATAACTAAAAAATACAAAAACACCATTTGCAGCATCGACTGAGCTTATTTCTAATTGCATATCTTTTTGTAACTATTAATTCTTCGCTCGGTGCACCATCACTTGATACAGCTTCTCTCTCTCGCCTCCTCTTGCCCAGGGGCTTGTTTACTATCCATGAGTTCCCGGCAATCACGTCACATGTGTGACGTTCCGTTGTCAGGGGCGGATACACCAAGCAGAGTCTCAACACTTCCCAACCAATCACCGATCGCTGGCTGCGTATTGGTTGCAAGTGTGTAGAACTGTATATAAACTGGCCTGTGGCGGCTAAGTCCCAAATTCGACAGAACGCACACTAGAGTGAAAGTCTAACAGGCGCTGAACACATTCTCAGCCTGTACAACGAGATTTGTTTTGACAAAGACCGACACAAGAAGTTATCCAGGAAAGTCTAATACATCAACTGGGTACGTTTGTGGTTTTTATACTATTTGGACCTTTTGTAGCCTGTCAGCGCACGGACTGTCAGCTTGGACCACAACTGATTTTACCTGCAGGCATCCTTCAAGGAGACAATTGACACTGCAGTGAGTGGACAGACATTATAGACTTTTCTTTTGGGAAATCAATGCACCCTGTCAACGAAGGTGTCTTGTTCATTCAATAGGTTACTACATTGACTTTCTATCGAAGCGAATTCACCATCAACGACTCTATGTCTACAAAAATGGAGCAGCTGTTTTATCACGACGACTCTTTTCTCTTGTCTTACGGCCATTCAGATGCTGCATTGCACGACTACAAACTACCAAAGGAGAATATGAATGTCAATTTCACTGAACCTTATAGGAACCTAAAACTACGAGCTGACGCGGACCTCTACCAAGCTTCAAACCATGACATCGGTTCGCTCAAGCTCGCCTCTCCGGAACTCGAGAGGTTGATCATCCAAAACGGCAACGGTGTCATCACAACCCCTACCCCAGGCCAGTACCTCTACGGCAGAGGCATCACCGACGAACAGGAGGGCTTCGCGGAGGGTTTCGTCAAAGCCCTAGACGATCTTCACAAGATGAACCAGATGCCCCCGCCCAACGTGTCTATTGGAGCCGGTGGTGTGACGACGTGTTCCGCGGCAGCCCCCGTGTTCGGCTCCTCCCTGCAGCCCGAGCCTCCCATATACACAACACTCAACACCTATTGTCCCGGCGGAAGCCTCTCTTCCTCATCCAGCTATCCCTCCACAACAATCAGCTACCTGCCGCCGCACCCTCACCAAAACCACCACCAAGACGCTTCCACACACGCCTCGCACCCGTTCCCGCATTCTCTTCAAGCAGCTGGACTGCATCCACAGCGTCTCCTGGCTTTGAAAGAAGAGCCTCAGACCGTGCCTGACATGCACAGCAGCGACTGCTCACCACCCATGTCCCCGATCGACATGGAAAACCAGGAAAGGATAAAGGCAGAGAGGAAGAGGCTGAGAAACCGATTGGCAGCGACCAAGTGCCGGCGGCGCAAGCTGGAACGCATCGCCCGATTGGAGGAGAAAGTGAAAGGGCTGAAGTCAGACAACGCAGGACTGTCCAGTACGGCCTCGGTGTTGCGGGAACAAGTCGCCCAACTCAAGCAGAAAGTCCTGAGACATGTAAGCAGCGGCTGTCAGCTTATGTTGACAAGCAAAATGGAGGCGTTTTAGTTGACAAAAAGGGCCAAGAAGACTCAACACTGGAGGTATAAGACTGGTAAAGGCCTACCTATTTTAGTTGTTCTGACGTCTATGTCGACAGACCTAAAATAACCTAAATGTGGGACTGTGAGAAATGGTACGTCGGTGCTGCGCGCCGTTAATGGGACCATGGCGAGAGGAACAGCTGTGGCTGTGTAATGGTCTAGCTGTAGCACAAGAATGGGACAACGCATAGGCTACCTCGGATGAACAAGTGGCGAACCGGTCGGCACATATAGCCTATGTTGATCATCAGTGTGTCTAGATCAAATGGGACTATTTGTATGTCACAAAAGCAAATGATACTGTCATGCAATACTGCATTATGAAATGTGTAAATTATTTTTGTTCGTCAGGTTGATCCTGACAAACTTTAACAATGTCATATGTTTACGTTTTTTATTGATGTTTGTGCGCTGTTTATTTAAGTAAAATTTGACATAAAACTGATCTCTATTCTCTCTGTATTTCTTTATACATATACATGAATTCCCTAGCCTACAAGGCTACTTCCGTCTCTTATGTAATCACAGTTCATACATTTTTTTCTGAGAGAAAGGCTGCCACTAGGGGTACCCTAAGATTTCATATTTAGATGACATTAAACTCCACTTTCACATTATTTTCATATGACATGTTGTGAGATAGTTCTTAATAGCCAAATGAAAGTCATGAGAGGGATAGCTGGATAGCCTCTGTACCTAAAAAACCTAAAGCGCGTCAGGTCTTTCCCTTGCGGTGGCTGACTGTCCTTATATGGTCATTTATGCCTTTTACGTCACAGTTCAGTATGCTTTCTTTGAACCACCGCCAACTATCTCAGTTCATTTCCTTTTTCAAGTAGCCCATCAAGAAGTGGAGATAAGCAAATGAGCTATTTGACTATTGATGACCTTTTTAGAAATCCCACTCAAGTAACTCGGAGACATCTAAAATAAAAAATGATTAGTTTTTTTAAAGGTTGAAAGAATGAACGGCATAAATCATTATCTCAGTATTTGTGTTGTTGTATATCAATTCAGCATTTTGCAAAGGGGGGCTGTGTTTAAGGCAGCATAAAGCTGTGTTTTCGACCCAGTAGGCATAATTAGGTCCGAATCTCATTAAAGAAAAACTGCACATGGGGGAAATGACAGAGACCTAGGGAATTTCAGAGGCGTGGGCGGTGCGTGGGCGTTTAGGCGGGTGGGTTGGCAGAAGGGCATTGCAGAGAAGATGCCACAGACCCCGTATGTCCTTAACCACTTATTAGTCTACTAACTCGTGTTTTTGTGTGTGTTTCTCCCCCCACCCCCCCCCCCCCCTCGTCGGCGATGACATGTCTGACATTAGACGAACATCAAAGACAGCCACATCAAAGGACCCCTTCGAAAAATTGTAGTTTTGCCTACTCTAGATACCTTGTTTTGGAGAGTTTAAAGGCACCTCTCTTCAATGTACTTTCCACGAAGGCCCATTTTGGACGACGTTAGGGAAAATATTAATTCCACCCACACCCTCTTCCCTCTCAAGGCTGTTTGTTTTTTCATCTCCAATTTTTTAAAAATCCACCCAATATTTCTGTCTTCAAGAGACAATTACATTGACAGTGTTACAGATGAGTGAACATATCTCTTCGCCAAAGCGACCATATTCTATAATTTCCTCCCTAATGGACAATACTATTTTGTAAAGACATTATGAAGAAATTATGTGATAGAAACGATAGAAAGGATGTCACACACGTCTCTTTTGGACCCATCATGCAGGCCCTATAGGACTTTTTAGGCGCACAAAAGCGTATGACGCCCTTAGGCTTTTTCAGCTAAACAGGGCTCAGTCTGCGTGTAGGCCTACTGTACGTGGGATTGGGAAAATCTGTGATGCTAGCAGTGACGCTTGAATATTATGGTGGGCTCTTTCCCCCTCCTGCTCACCCACACCACCATCATTCCATTCACCCACAAAGGTGAATAGCATTTGGTGTTTCGTAGCCTTTGATTGATTTATTAAAAAAACAGGAGCTCTTCATATCCACAAACGCTGGATGTGTTAGGCTATTGGTAATGTATAATAACATTTCTACCTACTTATTTTAGGAGAAGCTTAATCTAACACCAAAACAAAGCGAAAAATTCGATGTTGTCCTCACAGTATCGTTGCTATAAAATGAGGCAAGGTGTTGTCAAGTCATTAAAAACATTCAGCACTTCACGTATTCGTATTAAGGTTATAGCCTACTGTAAACTGCCTCATACATTTTGGTTTATGTTGCTGCATGGAAATGACTGTCCCATAATTTAGTTCCAAAAGCCAACAGTGCCCTCTTGTGGACTTTTCGGCTGATGATTTTGGCATTTTCATGTGAACAATACCTATTACCAGTTTTTTTCAACTGCTTACACACTAAATCTTTGCTTGTCACACAATTTTCTAAACATATCTTCCAAACATCATAACCCCACACCAAATCCGCAAAATCATACACTAATTCTCAATGTTTGACTCAGTTTTCAATTGACTAAAACACATTTTGCAAAACACCACACACAATTTTCTACCTAACACACAAAAATCTAACAGGAAGTAACTTGATTTCGTTCTTCAAACACAATCCATCAAAATGCCACACTAAATCACCAGTGCTTCACTCTTTCTCTTCACATGTGTAAACACTCTTTACTTTACTGAACACCATCCAATCATTGCCTTAGTATAGGTCTATGAATAGATATACTCTTAAAGGTATGCAGGCGCGTAGCAAGCGTGGGGGATGTGGGTGTTATAACGTACAGACTTTTGCTGGAACACGATTTTATCCCCCACACTTTTTGTCAGATTAAAATGAAAGTAAAATATGGAAATAAACGCTCCCGTAAAGAGTTGGAACCGTATCTACCATAACGCACACACAGAGAGACACAAATAGGTCTGTTAATTTGATTGAACGGTCATCCAGCCAATCACATCAAGTTAGCCAATGAAGAACCAGCTGCCGCTCTGATCAAATTCAAAATGTGCGTCTTTCAAGGCAGTGCTGCTGCTTGGGTCTGCATTAGCCTATAACGTCCGCAGTGAGCAGATTTCAGGTAGAATTGGAATGATAATTGTTACGGCATTATGCTAATTTAGTAAACCAAAATTCACTGTCTGACTGACAGTTTTTGTCACAATGTAGAAATGCAGTGAGTCAAAGTGAAAGCGGGGGTGCGCGCACCAAGGCACTTGTTGTTTCTGCAGAAAGACCTTTGGCTACTGTTCTCAGAGTCAGAGCATTATGCTTTTTCTGTCTATGATCTGCAGCTTTTCTCAAACTATGGACCTCCTCAACAATTAACCTAGGCCTACTGGTCCAAGTAGCCGCGAAATTATGCCCGGTGCTTCACACGTCTGATCATTTGCAGCAAGATTGAATGTATGGACTGAAAAAAAAATAAACTAGGCTAAAAGTTCCCCGAATCAGAAATACTTTTTAATTTGGTATCATCAACTATAGACATAGCCCAGTCAGAACACATGCGTCTCCAAGACGCTTGGAAAAGATCTGAACAGCTTAATTACACGGTGTTCCATTTAGAACGACGTCTTATTTGATCTGATCAAACGTCGGCGGCATTCCACTGTCAATGTGTGCTACATCTACTGGACATCGTAATGTCTTATACGATCGCGTTCCATTTAAAACATCTTATTTTGATCTTACAAACGGCGGCATCAAGACACCGTTGAGTTCTACATCTGAGAACTAAGATTTCCAGCATGTAGAACTCAAATAGAACGCTTATGAGCGCTCATGTGCGTGAACGCTTATGAGCGCAATGTGTGCGTCCCTGCAGCAAGTGAAACTGGAGGTAACGTGGACTATAGAAGCAACAATAGTTCAACCAACAACATAGCTTCCTGTAACTATCAATGGAAAAAGCATAGAAACTGCTTATTATAATCTTTACATTTATATTAATTAAGCTGGCTATATGCAACACTATTTATTTATATTCCCATTTATATGTTTGGGTAGACTTCAAACGTTTTTGAATTTGAGCTTACAGTTCTGTCACTATTCTGTGTCCTTTACATTTACAGTTTTTTACAATTGTTTACACACGTTTTCAAAACTCTGTGTCTATTTTTCAAAACTCCACACACAAAACCCACAACTGCTCACACAAAATGCAAAATGCCCCAAATCTCCAGCAAAATGACACACAACATTCAAAATGTCAAAAACACATGTTTAAAGCAAACATTCGCCTCACATTACAAACACTTTTGTCATAATATGACATTTTGGATACATCATGTACACACTGTTACTCAAAACCTAAAGCTTTTCTGTCTTAGGCTTTCTATATGTATTTCCATACAAGAGTGAAAGTTACGGTATCAACAAAGAGAAGTTGAAATACACAGTAAAAATGCAAGCAATATTGAAACCAAAAATAGTGATTTTTCCCAAATAATGTGCTGTTGTGAATACAGTATTTTAGAGCAAACAAGAAAAAAAGCAAAGAAGAACCACCGTGACCACCAGATGTACATGGAGTTTTGAAAACACTGATTTTGTTTTTTTCTAAAGACAAGTGTGTGTGTGTGTGTGGGGGGGGGGGGTCGTGTACAGTATGCATTCATAGGCCTATAGACCCTTTCAACTGCAGAAACAAACAATTCTACAGTAAGCATTCCTAAGGCATTTCTGGAGGCACAGAAAAATGTATTGAGCTAATGGTACTGTAACATGGGGACAAACAAAAATAGAGTAAAAAGACAAATTTTACATAAAGTCAACTTTTTGTAGAACATTACTGTAAGCTAAAGTCCGATTACTGTAATTTTCAAAGTATCTGAATATTTGTATTCAAAGTATCTGAATTCTGAATACAGTATTTCAACCGGAAATCCTCTAGGAGCAGATTGAAAGGGTCTATACCTATATAGAGAGTATATCTATTCATAGACCTATACTAAGGCAATGATTGGATGGTGTTCAGTAAAGTAAAGAGTGTTTGCACATGTGAAGAGAAAGAGTGAAGCACTGGTGATTTAGTGTGGCATTTTGATGGGTTGTGTTTGAAGAACGAAATCAAGTTACTTCCTGTTAGATTTTTGTGTGTTAGGTAGAAAATTGTGTGTGGTGTTTTGCAAAATGTGTTTAAGTCAATTGAAAACTGAGTCAAACACTGAGAATTAGTGTATGGTTTTGCAGATTTGGTGTCGGGTTATGATGTTTGGAGGACATGTTTAGAAAATTGTGTGACAAACAAAGATTTAGTGTGTAAGCAGTTGAAAAAAACTGTATTTAATAGGTATTAGTGATACCTCGAAATTATAGGCTGCTGTCTGTTAGGCAATTTATTGTAGCCTGCTACCCATATGCACAAAACATAATTTCTGAAATGATTTCTTGATTTATAACATGAGATATGTCTCCATGTAGGGTAGTGTCAAATAGTGAAGTGATAGCAGGTCATGTAGGCCTACATGTCACATGAGCCACACAGATGAGGGGCACTGCTTCTTCTGTCCCTCCCAAACTGCATTAAAATGATGTGTTTAACAATCAGAATTTCAAAAAAATGTTTGGGGACAAACTCCCGGACACCAATATAGTCCGCACCCCTCTTACCCCTCCGCACCCCTACTTACAACGTCCCTGTAGGGAGTTATTTATAATTTGGCCAGATTGTTTCATTTTCCTATCCCACAACCCCCACACTTTTAAAAAGCTTGATACGCCTCTGGGGGGGGTCGTGTACAGTATGTATTCATAGGCCTATAGACCCTTTCAACTGCAGAACAAACAATTCTACAGTAAGCGTTCCTAAGACATTTCTGGAGGCACAGAAAAATGTATTGAGCTTATGGTACTGTAACATGGGGACAAACAAAAATAGAGTAAAAAGACAAATTTTACATAAAGTCAACTTTTTGTAGAACATTACTGTAAGCTAAAGTCCGATTACTGTAATTTTCAAAGTATCTGCATTGGTTCTGAATATTTCAACCGGAAATCCTCTAGGAGCAGATTGAAAGGGTCTATACCTATATAGAGAGTATATCTATTCATAGACCTATACTAAGGCAATGATTGGATGGTGTTCAGTAAAGTAAAGAGTGTTTGCACATGTGAAGAGAAAGAGTGAAGCACTGGTGATTTAGTGTGGCATTTTGATGGGTTGTGTTTGAAGAACGAAATCAAGTTACTTCCTGTCAGACTTTTGTGTGTTAGGTAGAAAATTGTGTGTGGTGTTTTGCAAAATGTGTTTTAGTCAATTGAAAACTGAGTCAAACACTGAGAATTAGTGTATGGTTTTGCAGATTTGGTGTCGGGTTATGATGTTTGGAGGACATGTTTAGAAAATTGTGTGACAAGCAAAGATTTAGTGTGTAAGCAGTTGAAAAAAACTGTAATACCTGCTTTTGAGGAATGGACTATCCATTTTGAGCAAGTGACGTGCTTTTGCAGGTCATCCACTAGGTTTTGCAGTTTGCACTAATTGTTTTTAAGAAATGCACTAACTGCTGTGCAAATGTTACAGTTTTTTTCAACTGCTTACACACTAAATCTACTCTTATCCTTTACACATGTTATTGCAGCAATCAAACTCTACAACTAGGTGCAGTGTTCACTTCCAACCACTCTTGATTTACTTACAGTTTTTTACAATGACTTTATTACTTTTTTCAGAACCTTGATGTCATTTTTCACAACTCTAGACACAAAACTCCCAACAAATGATCAAAATGCAAATTTTTCAAAACTCTAACCCTTTTCTCAATTGTTTGGATACAATACACATAAAATTTAGATCATTTGTTCATTCAACAAAAATCACCAGTTCAATATGACACAACTTAACATCAAAGTACTACTATTTCAAAAGGCAATTCACACATTACATTTCAAATGAGTGTCTATTCATTTCCTTACAATGATCTAACTATCAATTGATACAACTGCTCAAAATGATAAGTAACTGTTGCATTACTCTTACAGTTTTTCTCGATCGTTTTGATACCTGTGTCAACTCTGACATCACGTTCTCACAACAGTTAACACCCGTGTCTATATACAAAAGCACTCTGGACAAAATGACACATTTTGCTTGCAAAAGGCTGTTACTCTCTCAAAACACTTAAAACATACAGCAAAAGCAAATCTTGCCTTCAAACTTGTTGCCAATTCAAAAACACTCTTTAATCAATCATTACACACAACAAAATGCAAAATGTAGTTCTCAAAATGAGCATTTTTGCTATGTCTGTTCCAATCCTTTCTCATTTTTCTGGTATCAGAAGATGTAACTGTCATTGACATGTAAGACATACAGTAAACACCTAGCAAAACAAATTTCATTAAACTAAAACTTGTCATTTTTCATCAAAATAGACCTACTGTATACAGTTTTTCTCGATTGCTTTTACCTGCTTACGTAAACTGGAATCCACTTGGTCTTCATGACTACTTTCTTTGCACAGCAGAATCTCTTGCGAATGTGTTCACACATTTTCATTGGGTTCACACATTTCTCACACCCTTTTGCAAAACACAGGTGTCATTCAACACAGGTGTCATTCAAAAGCCCCAAACTCTGTTGGTTTTCCCATGCTAAACAAAAGGAAAACATCTTTTCACAGGTGGTATAGATTCCTTGCATAAGTCTGAATCTCTGATACACCTCTGTCTTCAATCAGCAATCATTCATTATACATAAGAGATGTCTCTTCTGTGTTGCTATTTGCAAGTATGGATCTAATGCACATTTAGACAAAGTACTGTATTGCCTATTTGGTGGAGAACACTTTTTAGAGTGTAGTTTTCCACCAGGAGAGGGCAGTGTTGCACTGTATATTCATGAGAGGGAGAAGGTTTACAGTTTTTTTCACACATTTTGTGTCTATTTCAAAACTCACAAAAACCACAATTGCTCACACACAATGCAATATGCCTCAAATCTCCAGAAAAATTTCACAACATTCCAAATATCATAAACACAAATATTACACACAAATATTCACCTCACATTATAAACACTTTTGTTGTAATGACATTTTGGATACATCATACACGCTGTTGCTCAAAACCTAAAGCTCTTCTGTCTATTTCCACACAAGAGAGAAAGTCACAAGAAAAAAGGAAGCAAAATATCATCAGATGTACATGGATTTTTATATATACAATATAACTGTTTTATAAGACATAAATTACTGACTACTATGAAATTACTTTGCTTTTTCCAAAGAAAATATATTACTGTGTGGTGTGTGCTTGTGTGTGTGTGTGTGTGTGTGTTTTGGATGGGAGGTAGGGGGCAGTTGGGCATGTATATTCATATGCCTATAGACCCTTTCAACTGCAGAAACAAACATGCGTTCCTAAGACATTTCCAGAGGTACAAAAAAACATATTGAACTAATGGCAACTTGGGGACAAAAGACAAGTTTTACGTAAGTCGACTTTTTATAGAACATTACGCTAAAGTCCAATTCATTTCAAATTATCTGCATTGGTTCTGAACATTTCAACCGTAAATCCTTTCGGAACAAATTGAAAGTGTCTATACCTGTATATAGAGTCTATTCATAGGCCTTCCCTAAGGCAATGATTGGATGGTGTTCAGTAAAGTAATGAGTGTTTGTACATTGAGGACTGAATGTGAATAAGTGGGGAATTAGTGTGGCATTTTTAAGGGTTATGTTTAAAAAATTAAATACATTTTTGTGTGTTAGGTAGAAAATTGTGTGGGGTGTTTTACAAAATGTGTTTTAGGAAATTGATTGGTGTGGTATTACGGTAAAATTCACTGATATCGAGATGTCATGCTGTATTTTCCCTTGTCAAACATGTCACAACATGGAGTCAGAGATAGCCTGGGAATACCCATACGAACTTTCTGCAAATTTGGGATTTGCTCTGCAGGCCCATCTGGCCAAGAGGCCATCGAAGTCCATTACCAGTGTCCCTAAAATACAATACAAAATACAAATACAATCACTAATCTGGCATGGATGTGTATTTCCTTGGAATTGAGTAAACAACACCATGTAAAACCTTCGTTTACATGATTGCTTTGCACTTTTGAAACAATTTGGTAAAAGTTTAATGCACCAATTGAAGTTTTTTCTCACTGCTAGTTAAGCCCCTGCTGTAAGTCAATTAACCTTTTAGAGACCCACTCCCAATTGTACAGTTGTGAAGGTCTGGGTGTTCCCAGGCTAAGTCAGAGACACACCAGTGGTTGCCTGTGAATACTGACCTTGGTGATCATTTGAGAGTTTTGTGGACCTAGTTGGACACTGTGTGTGTGTGTGTGTGTGTGTGTGTGCGTACGTATGTACGGGCGTGTGTGCGTGTGTGCGTGTGTGCGTGCATGCGTGCGTGTGTGTGTGTGTGTGTGTGTGTTTGTGTGTGTGTGTGTGTGTGTGTGTGTGTGTGTGTGTGAGCAAGTGTGTGAGTGTGTTTTCCAGATTCCAGAATGGCCTTTACAGTCTTAGCATTTTATTTGCCAGTGTGGAGTTCAGTCATGTTGTCACACACAAGTGCAGCCATGTGGGCAGCCGTGGCCTACTGGTTAGCACTTCGGACCTGTAACCGGAGGGTTGCCGGTTCGAACCCCGACCAGTAGGCATGGCTGAAGTGCTCTTGAGCAAGGCACCTAACCCCTCACTGCTCCCCGAGCGCCGCTGTTGATGCAGGAAGCTCACTGCGCCGGTATTAGTGTGTGCTTCACCTCACTGTGTGTACGCTGTGTGTGTTTCACTAATTCACGGATTGGGATAAATGCATCGACCAAATTTCTCTCACGGGATCAAAAGAGTATATATACTTATATACAAGGCAGCTCCTTCAGTTCCCATTGCACGCCTGCACTGGGGGACATTACAGTAATGCAAGGCAACAAGGTGATAGGACGACTCCTCTCCTGAGTTACCAGACAGCGTGGAGGACACATCGGCATCAGCAACGGCTTCAAGCAGTGCAGGCAAAACAAAGGTTGCACAAAGACATTAGTTAAAGTTTGTGCATGCTCATATACATGTGTGTGTCTGTCTGTCTGTCTCTGTGTGAGTGTCTGTGTGCCCTTTGAATGCCATTGAAAGGTCTAAATTGGAGTCCAAATGGGAAGTGGTCTGGATTGACCCATAGTTTATGTAAATGTCATTTAGCCAGACGTTGATTTTAGCCAGATTTTCCACACACAGATGCGATTTCTCATAACGCATATCTATCATGCTGTGCCCTAACAAACTCACCGCACTTCACATGCGCACACACACACACACATGCAGATAGAGGCAAACAACACAGCCGAACACAAACAAAGCAGGGCCCCAATAAATGAGAAAAGACTTAACTGTAAATCCTGGCAAATACCAAGGCATTCTCTCGCAATACTGCTATTTATCTGAGAGGTAATCAGCTCAGGCATTTCTTAATATAAGAAGTTGAACTGCAAAATCCAACAGCGATTTGCCGTGTTTCATTCCCAGTAGCTTACGCTCTTTCATTCACCGTCACTCAGAGCCAAATGCTTGTGCTGATCGCCTTCTGCCTGTGACAATGAAAGGTCAGGCTTGATTGACAGGCTTACGGGTGGGGAAGGATGGAGACATGTCTCCCTGCAGGAAACGGACTAAGGGGGGTGGGCGGAGAAGGAGGATTACAGGCCCTTATCCCCCCACCTCCTCAAATTCCAACTCTCTCTTCTGTCTGAAGAAAGCAAAACTGGGATTTGTAACATTGACAGTGTCGTGATGTTTCACACAGATGATGAACATAGTATTGTACTTGTAGTGCATTAGGGTATACATTTTTATTCTCAGTAGGTTAAAGATGACCTCCACTGGATTTAGTGGTTTCATTTGTTTTCCGTGTGGTAAGGAGTAAGGCTGAGTTATGTAAGCTGTGCAGATTACAATTCCTCCTGGTCAAAGGTCATGTATAATTTGGCCTTGCTGTTTGTGTCAGATATTCTCTGCACTTTTGCTATACTTACTACATTCTGGTATGGCAAAGTTCTGAGTTTACCTTCTGTTAGAATTTTATCATTTTTGCTACAAGGACTATTTGTTATATGACTAGGTCTGTTAATTCCACAGACAATCATTTTTGATTTCCTAGAAATTCTACAACAGTCCCACTTAGTAAAGGGAAATCCAGAGAATTATCGCATAGCTCCAAAGTTATTACTATCCCCATAACATCTCAAATACTGACAGGGATTTATCATGATATCCATGCAATTTCCTCTAAATGTGGATATCAACTATTGTCCCAGGAATGCTAGAAATACAATGTATTCTCAAAATGACATTATATTTCTGAAGAATATAGACTTTATTTGACATTTTCATCTGTTCATTTAGCTGTCAGTTGTATCCAAAGCCATTTATGGTTTATAGGTGAGCAGCATAGTGTGACAGGCTTAAACATCCTTTCCTTTATCAGACAACATGCAAAATCAATGAGATCTTCCCGTGTAAACGATAAAAAAGCAATTAGGCTCTGCAATCAGGTCTGACCTACATCTCATCTCTATGTCCTGTGGATAATTGACCTTTATTCAGTAGACAAGTGAGGTTTACCTGACCTTTTGAATCGAAACAAACAAAAGGAGGATGTAGAAATAGAGCCTTTATTGAGGACATCACGGAAACATTACAGCATTACCATTACATTTTCACTTGGCTAGTTGTATTCAGACAGACAGGTTCCAGTTGTATTCAGACAAACAGGTTCCAGTTGTATTCAGACAGACAGGTTCTCCTTAACTGTACCCCACATTCTATCTCGTTCAATTTGATGTTAACAATAAGCTATGACAGCGGCCCATTCTAGAGACAATCTAAACAGATCTAAACACAGTCTGACACATAAATCCGTTGACAGTTCAGACTAATACAGTCTCCTCTGCTATCTTCACCAGCTGTCATTTCTACAGACTCAAAAGAAAATTCCTTTCTAGCTCAATAAAAACGTCTATGGCTGCTTACAAAACTGAACACCACCGCCTTACACTATTGATGGCCATGGACCTGACAAAATGACATTCTTTCAAAGTGCCTTCAGTTTTCTCCGTTTGAACTGAAAAGCTTCAGCAACAGTATGTACATCAGCAGAAAATCAAGATGTCATGCAAAGTGCCAGCTAATACACCATGTTTGTCCTCGTCTGGACTATTGAGAGGATTTGTCTAGCTAGAGAAAGGTTTATAAGTAGGGGGGTCTGGCAGGCTGTGTGTCCGGGATTCTGCACCGACCTTCGCTTCCCCCTCTCCAAGGGACAACCCCCATGCCAGGGAGTTATGCAACTTGTAAATGACAATAAAATCTGGTCCAAATTATTTCATGCACTTTGAGACAAAATCATGACTATGCGATACGACAGAATTGGTAAATTCTCTGTATAACTAGAGGAAGATGCATTCTGTAATATCAGAGCAAATCTTGCAAACCTAACACTTGTTATTTACCTGCTTGAGTGGAAGCTAAAATGCCAAAATCCCTCATTTAGTGGCAGTCTGATGTCTTAACAAGTAAGAGAAGGACTTCTACTGAGAGACTCTGAGCCTTTACATCGGTGGATTAAGTACAGGATGGATTCACATGACATGGATTATGATATGGGGATATCTAGTCTGAGAGAGGTTTGGTTAGTTAGAGAGGAAGGAGACTGCTGACACACACACACAAACACACACACACACATGGTCAGGCTCTACGCTCACACTCTGCCCTCAAAACCGCTGCCGCTGCCCTCAACGTCGCTCTCGGCCAGTGGCACGGAGCGCTTGCGCAGGATGGTGTTGATGCCGTTGCTGCCAGACCTCCGGGACTGCGGGGGCAGCACCGCAGCCGGCGCCGAGCAGGGCGCGCGGTACTGGGGCAGGCCCATCTTGGTGGTGTCCAGCTCCTCCGGGTCCTCCTCGCGGGCGCGCAGGGCGGCGATGGCATCGCGGTCGGAGGGGTTGAGGTTAAGGCAGCCGCACGTGTGGCCACCTTCCTCTCCGCCGCCATCGCTGCTGGCCTCGTCCTCCACCGTCATGAAGGCATCGCCCCACAGGCTCTCACACAGATCACGCCCGTGCTGGTACATCTGAAACGTGAGAATCAAGGGAACACGAGAATCAAGCATAGGCTACAGAACACCCAGGCTCTTCAGAACACAGTTAGTGTTATTATAGCGGTCAGACAGCCATGTGGAGACTTTATTCCCAGGGATAAGGCCTAAATCACTGGCTTCCAAAGTAACACAGAACTAATAGTAACTGTGCACCATTTTCATTTGCATAACAGGAAGTGGGATTAAAGCTGCATTGTGCAAAAGTCATGGAAAGAGCTGGGGTGAGCACCAAATAGCTCTGCATTTGGGTTTGTTAGAAGTCCCTGCCTTTGGTCAACACACACACACACACACACACACACACACACAAAAACACACACACGCTTATACACTGTGCTGTGCATACACAAAATAACAGATGCATATCTTGATAAATCATTGTGATGAGCTGTTCTGACAGTGATATAAGTCCACTAAAAAGCTCACAGAAAGTCACAGATACTTCTCAGCGCACCCACCCAGTCTTTAGATGCAAAACTGGACTGGCATATTTTAGGGGAATATGACATTTTTTGCAATACCATAACATGCTTACTCAAAAGATGCAACGTTCCAATTAGATTTGTCAGTCTAGCTGCTTAGACACTGACCTCAATCTTCTCCATCTTTACAAAATAAACGACTTTTTGTAACTGCCCACTGTCCCACAAACATCCTTCCAGGCAAATCCTCAGAATTACACTTCAGAAGTGATTCACTAACACATGTAGGTGCTTTTTTTCATCTGTCCCCTGTAGCCCATCATTTTTGGATGTCTCTGTCTCTTTTTTCTCTCTCTCCCTTCATTCATGCTTTCTCATTACCTCCTCCTCTCTCTCCTTTCACTCCCTCGCTCCCTCACTGTCTGTTTAGGGGATTATGAGTGAGTCACTCAGGACATTCTGGGGAGAAAAATACGCCTGGCGAATATATCGACTGACTAAGAAGGACAAAACTGTCATTCTGCCACAGATCGGGGCTTGCTGACAACATAAGCTGTGTCCTCGTGCGACCGAGCAGAGTGAAGTGGAGCAGGCCGCCTGATTTCACACGTCCAGAGTGTGTGAGTGACACATGGCTGGCCTCGCCGGACAAGGAGGCCCTCGCACTAATTGGTCTTCAGTAGTGTTTGTAGCAGGCAACAAGCTCTACAGTGGCAGATCTTGGTTGTGCAATGATAATTGTGTTTGCGTGCAGGTTTACGTTTGTGCACAGCTATCGTTGTACAATGGGAATGTATATATTTATCTGTCTTGAAAAGTCGATAGTGTGTGTGTGTGTGTGTGTGTGTGTGTGTGTGTGTGTGTGTGTGTGTGTGTGTGTGTGTGTGTGTGTGTGTGAGTGTGCATGCATGTGTCTGAGAGTGTGTGCACGTGTGTGAGAAAAACAGCGACAGAGACAGTAGAGAGAGAGTCATGGAACTCTCTGGTTCATGCATGTTGACAAGCTGTCTGTCCATGTCGACGTTGGCGTGGAGATGCCTTGGGGCCCGGCAACAGAGCCTGTGGAGAGGGGTGGGTGTCCATGTGACAGTGTGATGGTAAGATGCCTGCGGAACCTGATAGGGCCACTGAAGTGAGAAGGACAGGGGCCAATGAAGCCATGGAAAATAGCCGGCAATGCTAAATGAAAAGAGACGATTATAGGGCTATACAAGTTTTGGCTCGGCTGTTTCTGTGCAAGTCAAAAAAACATTTTGTATCCTTCTCAAACTTGTTTGTATGTCATAATGATAGCAATTGTACTAATGGCATATTTAGTGGAGGTATGAGGCATTCATGCATGCTAGCTGTGTCTCAACTAATGTGTGTGCAAGCAATATTAAATTACACAGGCGCATATTTTGTGTCAGTGTGCTTGTCTAGTTGTCTTAGCTTCTGTGAGGATCTTTCATCCTGCTGTCTATATTTCTGTTTTGGTGTGCCTGTACTGTGAACAGCCGCCCCCTTAGCAGCAAACAGCAATGTTGTCATCTTGATTAGACAGGCCTGCAAACAGGTGCAGTTGGCTTCCCCACATCTCCCCGTAGATGGAAAATTACAGCTTTTCAGCTTTGGATCTGTGTACAGCACCTAATCACTTTCCTTTTACAAACTTGCTACTGACAATGGGGATAAAGCATTAATGTGCTTTTGTTTAATGTGAACTGTGTGTATGTGTGTGTATGTCTGTGTTTGTGTGTAGGGGTGCGTGTGTGAACGCCTGCTTAATTATGCACATTATGTAATCATCAATATCAAATATATGATTTAGCTTGATCACGATGCCACAAATCTACTTAGTAGCAGGAATACTAAGCACACAATTCTAGGCTTTAGAAAAACAAGTCGAATTGAAACCCTGGAGTCTCAAAACAATGGCAGCCAATTTGCACTAAAGGTAATATGTGTTTGCCATTTCATGCTTTCCAACGTCGCCTGTTGTAACACAATAGATCATAATATGTAACTGACTCTTATCAAAGCATGCTATTTTTGTCTTCTTACAATTCTATTTTCATTACACATACACAGAGAGAGAGAGAGAGAGAGAAGACTCACATGCAGTAAACACAGAGAGAGATGCAAACATGTTTGCAGACACAGAACACACACACATACACCCACACACCCGCACCAGGCCCCGTGGTCAGGGATGGTGATCTGAACTGACAGGGCCAGTGTGTGTCTGTGTGTGTCGGGCAGCCTCTCATGTGCGGTCCCAGCTGTGCACCAGCCCTAGGTCACTCTGCCTCTTTGCATACGGGATCTCGTCTGCTCCAGCGTGCTTCACTGTCTCACACTCCACTCTCTTCATCTTCTGTCCCTCTATCCTTTTCTCCCTCTTCCTCCCTGTTCTCTAGCTTTTGGTTCGTCCTTTTTGTTACATACACACTACTTCACACATTCTCTCTCTCTCTCTCTCTCTCTCTCTCTCTCTTTCTCTCTCTGGCTGACTCTCACACAAACACTCTCTCTCCCCTCTTGCCTCTTCACCCCTCCCTAATCTATATTTAACTCCCCATTGGATTTCTCTCATAGCTCCACTCCTTCTATCTCCTCTTGAGTTCCCCACACACAAAGTGTACGTTTCACTCCCTCTCATCCTTGCAAACATTCCCTTGTTCCTTCGCACCTACATCTCACCTCAAATCTCACCTCCTCCGATAATTTTTCTAACAATCTCTAACAAATCCCTCGTCCTCCTCCTCCATCTCCTGTTCTTCTTCTGTCTTCTCTGCTGCTCCTCATCCTCTTCAGACTTCTCAGACTCTCAGCTGCCTGATAATCGTCCATCTTCTATTCCTCTTTGCCAGTCGTGACATCTACTGGCCATGTGTGTGTGTGTGTGTGTGTGTGTGTGTGTGTGTGTGTGTGTGTGTGAGCACTCTGCTCTGCCTCTGAAGGCGGGATATTTCCTAGTTTGCCTTGCAGCTGATCCCGACCCAGAGACTCACCTGCTGGTAGGGCACGCAGCTCCCGGTGCAGTTGAGCCCTCGAGGGTCGCTGGCCCATTCTCGGGCACAGGTCAGGTCCATCCTGCAGGCGTCATACCTAAAACAGACATCACTTTTGTTGTATATGGCTTCATACTTAATGATAATATGGGCTGGTCTTGTCTTCGATTGCCAAAAAACTGTTTACATGTTGTGCCTTAAAGATTTCACTAGTTTGTTTTTGCTTACCAATGCCTTTAAAGCTCCACTCGAAGCTACAAAATGGCTTTGAGGAGAAGGCTTATTCTGGATTGAATTCATTTATGCAGATTATGTTTGTGACTTGTAAACCACCCACACTCATTACAGTCCTCCCCCTGCAGCGGTTAGACTGTGCATCGTCTGCCTCAGAAGGTCGTCGGTTATGACCTGGAGCTGTGGGCGGGAGATGTGTGTGTGTGTGTGTGTGGTGCGTGTGGTGCGTGTGGCCTCACCAGCCTTTGCAGAAGCTGTGACACAGTGGCACAGCCTTGAGGGCGGAACCACGCTGGGGGTGTGGCCAACGCGCAGCATCCGGAGAGCAGCGGTAGAAGCAGATGACTCGCTTCAGGAAACTCTCGCAACTGAAAGACAGGCACATTTTAAAATGACGAGAGAGAGAGAGAGATAGACACACACACACACACACACACACACACACACACACACACACACAGAGAGAGAGAGAGAGAGAGAGAGAAAGAAAAAAGGGTATGGGAACAAGTTATAGGCACAGGCAATCCAATTGCACTATGCCCCACATGATTGCATTATGTGTATTGGAATGTGTAGCTGAGCTAACCATGATGTATTCACAGAGAAAGAAGAGAGAGAAAGAGAGAAGAGAGAGAGAGGAGGTAGAGAGGAGGGAGAGAGAGAAGAGAGAGATGGGGGGGGGGGCTTACATGGGGCTGAGAGCTCCACATTTGTCCCAGTGGGCTTTTTCCGAACTGGCAGGAGGGGCCATGAGATCATGGATGTCATCCTCTGTGCAGCACGCATCTGATGAGATGGATGGAGATTCATTATCACAAGGGGAGATGGTGTTAGGCTACTTGTCATCCACAGCAGTTTTACAGTTTCAAATACAGGATATGTATTAGGGTACATGGTTTAAAGCTAGATATATGTTTCTGAAAGATGTCTTTGCTGCTGACAGCCTATGTTGGGTGTTTAACTACTAGTCTCATGTCATGTTGACACAAACAAAAACTCCCCCATGCATTAATAGAAGGAAGAGTAGGTGTACAATATTTGAAATACAAACATGCAATATACATGAATCCAGCAACAAAATATATTAATGTAATTCCTGAATAGAAATGCCAACATCGGCTGTCACCAAAGATATCTCGCTAATAGACACATTTGACATGTGACAGTTAAAACTTACTCTCTGTGTAGAGAGAACACTCCTTCAGGTGTGGCTCTGGACTCGGCGTTTTTTTATGTCTTCCGTCCGGCAGACACGCCCCTTCTTGACACCAGGCCCGTGCGATCAAGGCGATCATAAAGCACGCAAGGATTAGAGTATTCGTGGCCACGCCCATCTCCCTTCGCTTTCGATCACCTACAAGGCAGGATTAATGTCAGCACCTCGGACAGCGGACGTGAAGTATAGCCCACACAACTGTCATCCCAACGTTTGTTAAACTAACCTACTCTATGCAGGTCAGCGCTAAGCTGGTAAATCAAACCTGTTCCTGGAGAGATGTGGTGTGGGCTAGACTCTTTATCCTATTAGCATCAATTGGGGAAACCAATAAGTATAAACTAATGTACCTAGTGCTGTTCTTTACCTGCAATGCCAAATAACTCATTCACGACGAAACAATGCAGTGAATACCGAAACTTATCACACGCACAGAGAGCGAGAGAGAGAGAGAGAGAGAGAGAGAGAGAGCGAGCAATATTAGAATAGGCTATTTTTGCTATTTCTAGACTGTATTCAACAAAATGAGCCTAGACCATACTTCCTGAGCCAAAACCTTACTTCACCCATCAGCATGAAAGACTGGACTGCCTTTTATCATTACGCCTGCTCGTAGGAACAAGGCACAAAACACTGTCGGCTAATCTTGTAACAGTGCAAAAAATATTGAACTGGCCATCTGACCTCAAAACAGTATCAAACAAGAAAATATAGTTTAAAAACAACAAGTTAAATACACACTGTGTGAAGGATAGCTTATTTGTTATATTTTTGAATCTCAGCCCACACGCCAGTAAAACCCAATACATTTGGCTTGAAAAGGAAACATGTCCATTTCACACCTTACGAGAATTTTTCAACACGTTTAAAAGTGTATCGCCATGTTACAGTAAATAGGTGTATCGATTAAACCTTGTGTCGAATTTAACAGGTGTTTGCATTCATCGACCAGCTAAAACCTAAAGTGGACCTAATACAAAATCACCAAGACAACACTCAGCTATAATCTAGAAATGGGGAAAACAATCCGATCCAGACACGAGCGGACACAAAACAACATGAGGATTAGTGTGCCCCACAAGCTCTCACCAGACGCCTAGTTTTGACACTGCTTAATAAACAAGCTACTTCTTCAAGAAACACATATACGTTAAGCAAATCTCCCGTGGATGCCCACCTTTCACGGTAGAAGACGTCTGGTGCGTGACGATGTTGTCGATCCACTCGATTTTCTGCGATAGTTGAGGTAATTCAGACTGCGTCTCTCCCGCTCTCTCTCTCTCTCTCTCTCTCTCTCTCTCTCTCGGTCGCTGCCCTGTTCTCTTCACTGGACCCCCGTCAGTTCTGTCGTATGTGGGGGCCGCGGATCAGTCTCGCTTGTGGCTTACTGAAGGGCATCACCCGCTCTAGCGCCCCCTCCCTTTCTCTCGCGCTCTGCTCCTCACAACACGACATCATAGGTTACTTCTTGTAAACAGTTTGATAGTCCTCAGTAGCTTATTTTGTCTAGCCAAGTACTTTGTTTTTTTAGGTTAAAGCCAGAGTGCAGTTGTCCAAAAAGTGATTAAACACTAAAAGGATCTGGTATTGTTGCGGACAAACAAACGTCAGATTCGATGTTTTCACCAGGTATTGAAACAGTTGACTGAAATAGCTCATTTTCGCTGAAAGCAAAGTAGGCTATTCATTTGTTTTTACGTTGTCTTGCATGTGGCACAAGCAGCATATGTTTGTCCATCACTCAAATTAACATTTTCTATAGCCACTTTTTTTCGAGTCCTTGTTCAGCCTATAGTGCGGCTGCTGGCCATTTCGGTGCCCTAAGTTGCTTTGTACCTCCTCTCCCAATCTCCTAATTTAAGATTGTGATGAATCTTACATTGTTAAAACATTTAAATGATAACTCAAACACCCAAAGTAAAATAAAAAAGCTTATAATTAGACCATATGTGTTTTTAAACATTAATTTCTGAAAAAATGCTGTTTGACTTGTGGTGCATGGTCACTTTAAGATCATTGAGTCTTTACGTTCTCTTATGGCCCTTTTGCCAGCTTTTGTTTACAAGCTTTGCTTGTTTGAGCCACATTGATAGCACAATATTAACAATAATATGCACAACATTGAGTTGTTATAAGCAGCCTTCATTGCTTTGGAAATGGAAGTATGTAATGACATGTTGCTTCACATTTCTGTTTGCAATTAAAAGTGAATTAAAGTATGAGCCTGGTAGCAACCTAGCTATCTGAATGGAATGCGTTTCAGTTGGCTTGGTAGATCATGTGCTTCATTCATGTAAATGCTTGGAAAACTAATTATTGAAGACTCACCAATGGAATTCTACAAAGGCAAAGTAGTAGACTAGTCTTTATATTCTTGACCATGTTCCAAATCACATTGATTGCAGGCTAAGCGGAATGGATAACCTCTCAAGTCGCAACCTCCTGTAGCGTCGTCTTTGTTGTTTATTATATTAAAAAGGCGATACACAATGACAGGCCAGCTGGAATCTGTCACTTTCTTTGTCTCTCTCCTGTACGCGCAAGAAGCGTGGAGTGGAGTTAAGTGGAGCATTAAGTTAGATCTGCTTGGTGGTGGAGAGGACCCAAACATCCTTGCATGTTGTTGTTGCATGGTGTTGGTGAATTTTGACATTGTAAACCTTCTCGAGGAAGAGTGAAACGCAGTTTGCAGTAAAGCTACTTAATGGCTGCTTGTTGAGCTTGGTGCCCCCTCTGTCCTTTGGTGCCCTACGCATAGTGCGTGCGTGATGCGCGTGGTGGGAGCGGCGGCACAGGATCTTCCCTGAAGAATGGTATTGCAGACAGCAAACCCTATCAGATAGGCGATTTGAAATGGTGAGATTATATGTCAGATTTCTATATTAGTAGAAGGTTAGATATCAGAAGTCAGAGTTTAGAGATAAAAAGTCCAGTTTTGAGACTAGAAGTACATTTTGAGATACTTTGCATCTCATAATTACACTCTTTATTTAAAAAATTCTCTCATTAATCCCCATAGGATTTCATACTTTTATCCGGCCTAAATACTGAGATATGTAGCGCGTAATGGAATTATAATATGGTTTTGTTTACACTAAGGAAACTGTGGTGGACTAGTAAGATTCTGCGCAACAGGAAGCCCCTTTTTATGCAAGTCCCTTGCATCAGCGTGATCCTAGGCAAATACAAACTCTAGCCAAACGACTTATGAAAACAGCAACCCCGATTTGGTAGACTATTTCATAACCAGGATGCTAATGAACCGGGTATGGCACCCGGTCTTCGATGCTCTTTATTTTCCGCGCTGAGGGAAACCTCGGTGGCAGACCGACTCAATTACCATTTGCTCATATGAATGGGAATAATGATATTCTTTGTGTGGGAGCTATTCGGGGACAGATGAAGAAGCGGACAAAGACACGCATGGCTGTTTTTCAATGTGCTGTTGTACACATTTCACCGCGAGGTCATCGAGATTGTTATTACACTTGGCAAGCGGTGTAACAGTTCAAGCAGGCACTCTAATTGCAGGGCATTTGTTTCCACCATTTAGAGGTTAGGCCTATTTGGTCTGTAGGCCTACACGAACTCGTTCTAATCTAGCCTACTGACCTATTTGGGGAGGCCTTTTTCCAATATTCTATAAAGTATATTTAAATCACTACAAGATTTAAACTCAGAATCAGAATAGTCTTTCTCCAGAGAGTGCAAAGCCATGAGACATTGGAAATGTGGATAATATCACTAATGTCAGTGTTTCTGATACAGTAAATTGATAATATGCATATTATAGTATGTATAGACATCAAATAGTGTGTTGACATTGAGGATTAGGTATTGCTGTGAAAATATAAACATTCCCCAGGAAAATAACGTACCTCTGAAGACAAACTAAAAATGCAGAATTCCCTAATATATGTATGAGCAATATATGCACGCTTCCTCTCCCTTGACAGTATAACATACTGCGCGCGCATGCACACACACACACACTTACACACACACACCAAAAAGTAACAACAGTGAGAAGTCATACCCATCATAGGGATATATTTTATTGATGATAGGCATTCTAAGACGTAAACAAGGCGAGGTTATGAACTGTATTGTTACTGACCACACACACACGTCACACACACACACACACACACACACACACACACACACACAACCTATAGTCCACATTCATACAGACTACTTGGTGGATGGATTGTCAGTCAGACAAAACGACAATTACAAAAATGTATAAAATACTAATTGTAAGCAATATCATCATTGACAGGACCTACAATTCCAAAAAAACAATAGAAAGACAGCGCACAAGAGGCATGGAGGCAATTCTGACATGATATCCTCTGCGAAAAGGATCCAATAGACAAAACAGCGACGCTCAGTGGTAAAAATGTGTAAGAAATGTGTTGTATAGGGCTTCAACAGTCCACTGATCAAGCATCCTTCAAACGAATGGTGAACATGGCAATTGCCTGCTCGTTCAAGCAATTCCTTTTCAAACACAACATGCTGTCCAGGTTTTGAGAGCAATGCTAAAGTCTAATTCGTCGTCGGGGAACATTTGGAGTCTAACCCCAGTTATAACCCTTTTGCTCAAGACCAAACACAGCGGTAAACAAAGAATCCCATCATCAGTTGTCATTCAGTCTCCTCTGTTCTTGAATCTTCTTGCCGCAGTTCATGGCCATGGTAGCCACTGCGTAAGACGACAATATTACGATAGTGCTGCCAACAAAGTTTGAGGATGCTCCTCTTGGGGGCATGCTTATCCTGTATCCGCCCCTGGGCTGCAGTTTCTCAGAGGCGACGACCGTCTGGGTAATGGACTCCATAGTAGTGAGTGTAGCTGGGCAAGCTTATGAGATCCGCTTGAGGTTGCAACAAGTGAGAGATGACCGTCGTACAGTAGGCCTAGTTGTCAACTGACGACTGCGAAAGCTGCCCTCTATATAAAACCCGTAGCGTTCAACAGGTTGTTCTCATGTCAAATCTTTCACTGTAAACATTAGAGTGCGTCAATAGGATTGGAAACAGTTTCGTAGCGTAGTGTCTCGCCAGACGTGGAGCTTTTAATGCTATTAAGCTATATATTTTTACCATGTCAGATAGGTGTTACGTTAAGCGCTGTATTGCGGGGATTAGTTTAACAACGACATCCCCATTCGTGTATTCTTAGCCGTTGTGAATGCATCCTCGGACAAGTCTGTTGGATCATGCCCATATGTGAGGGATCTGTCATGAAGTGCTTATTTATTTATTTATTTATTTATTTATTTATTTATTTATTTATTTAGTTAGTTAGTTAGTTTGTTAGTTATTTGTCCATCCTTTGTTTAACCAGGGTAGTCATATTGACTCAAAGGTCTCTTTTGTAAGTGAGGATTCCTCTTTCTGACTGCATTGGTAAGATTGGATTAAGCTCTCCATGACAGTGTTTGCCTCCATCAGTGCATGCAAATCATGATCCTCGACCACGTAAATGATTAACAATAACCAGAACCAGAGTCAGTCAATCCCTAAACCGGCCCTTGGAGATATGCCCACGTGATCCATTTAAAAATGAACGTCTGATGAAGCATAGGACTCTTTGGCTTCATCAAACAGTGACTTTTGGTTTGGATTAGGGGCAAGATTTGTTTTAGTTAAAAAAAGATACTCAAGGTGAGTGATGTCAGAGTTGTCCCTCTGCCAACTTCATTACATAGATAAAGAGTGTTTGTGTGAGTGTGTTTAATTCCCTGACAGCCGGCATTCTTAATGCGATGAGGGAGTAAAAGAGATAAGATGGCAAGAGAAATTCTGTTCATCTAAAAAGCCTTCATCTACAAATCGAATAATACAAAAATACAATATGAAATGATACGGAATTACACATGACTGCACTTTTCTCCTTTTTCTATTTTTGTTCCTCTAAAGAAATTATTTTCTTGGAAAAATTTAAATTCTTCTTTTAATTTTTTACTCTTCTGTATTTTAGACTACTTTAAATTGGTCATGTCTACCTGAAATATGACTCCATAATTTGCCTTAGAGTAATGGTTTTGCAGTAAACCAATCAATTGGACGTCACAGTTCAGTGCCAGAACAGAAGGTAATATCCTTTTGACCTGTCATAGGCTACATTTCACCTTAATTGACTCTCTCGGTCAATCGAGTCTCACTCAGTACCAAAGGCAAACAGCAGCTCTAGAGCCATGTGCTTCCATGATGGATAGGCAAAGCAGACTCATAAACAGACAGTGCCTCTGAATGGGAAAGTGATGTCCCTGCATCATAATGTCCTCCTCTGGATGACATCCGATATCAGTAAACTACATCAATAGCTATCCACCATCCCTGCTCTTCAGAGACTTGTATTATGTCTTAGCACATACAAGTCATAAATTTAGCGGATGCAATGTGTTATCACCTTACTCTACCATCAGTCAATGCTGGTCAGCTATACTGCACTACTAGTGCATTGCTATTGGACATTTATACATGAACTGATAAAATACTTTGTGACATATCCTCTTTCTTTTTTTACATAACTTGTTAAAGCTGTCTGGCTTGTGTGTGGCAGTCTAACTCTCAGGCCTACTGGTGTGGTCCTAATGTGTTTTCTCCATGTGAGATCCACAATGGCCAAGCAGCATGACAGATGTACACTGCCTTTCACACCTGTTCTTTCCCACAGACAGACAGAAAGACAGAGAGAGAGAGAGAGACAGACAGAGAGAGAGAGAGAGAGGGAGAACTATGGCCTCTCTGGCTCGCTCTAATAGAATTAGCCAGGAACAGTGTGTGCAGACTAACTGGCAGCTTCCCACTGCCTGTGAGGAGGGGGCCAAACAAGCCTCCTGTTACCCCAAACTGTCTCCCTGCCCATGCCAGCATCGAGACAGACAGGAGATATGTGACATCTGAATTGAATGAGTGACATTCTACATTTGACTGTTTTCATGGCAGACATAATTAACTAAAACTTGCATCAGAGAGCTTCACCAACTTGTTTGAAGGACTATATGAGAAAGAAACTGTCAATATTATGGCGCCTGAGAATGCCTTTTTGGCACAGAATCCACCAAGTCCGTCAGCTCAATCCTCTTACAGGGAGCAGAACAATAGGGGAGACAGTTGCCATGGCCAGAGATTAAAAAGACACCCTGCTGAGATGATCTATGCTCTGCCTGCAGGGGGACGCCATATCCACACGACTGGCACCAATGTGCTGACCCATCCGTCTAGTGACCGTCTGGGCATGACGTCACAGGATGACCTTATTGAGTTAACTTTGTACTGAAACAACCTGCTTCAGAAATTAATGCATGAATATTAGGTCTAATCCTCCACCACTCTACATAGATATCGCATTATGTCTATCCAAGGAGGAGCTGTGGTGTACAGAAGTAAGTAATTTCAGTCCTGAATGCAGGTTTTTATTATTCATTTATCTATTTATTTTAAAAACAACCATTTCCTTTTGTGTTGTTTTACCACTTGGGCCTGGATAGGGAGCTCTCAGCCATTGCTGTTATTCAGTGTTGCTGCCAGCATATAATGAACCATCTATTGCCTGCTTCAAGTGAACAATGATGCTAATTTTTGCACATTTGACCAAATTGCTTAAGATTACAAAATCATATATCTGAAGCTAGCATCATTATAATTCTTCCCTCACAGGAACCCTCTGTTTGCTCACATTGTAATGCCTAAGGTTAATGCTTAGTTACAGCTCAGTCACTATGAGATTTATGTGCCTTTGCACATGGACAATATATTAGTGGATCAATGTGATGTCCTCAGCACATAGCCTCAGGTGTATGTGGAGAACACTGACCCTACCAGATACCAGTAGGATAAAAGGCTTGGCTGTTTACACTTCACCACAAGAGGGCCCCTTCGCCTCGTTTTTCATACTAACATCCTATGTATGATGATACCTTCGACTAACCAATCACAAATGAGCTGGCACTGAGGTCATAGTAATCTAAAGCCACTACAAACACGGTGTGAAGGTTAAGGTCAGGATAAAACCTCAAGGCTCTCTTTTTGACCTCATTCTCTCACAGCCTCATAGGCTAGTTCTTCCAATCAGTTATGAGAGAGGAAAGTATGGTTCCCATAGTAACAGCGACAAAGCTTAATAAATTAATATAATTTAATAATAGCCTATAATCACAGCACTTGAGAAAAAGTGATTATGGGTAGTCTGCTACTTCTCCTCTCTCAGCGTAACAATTTGTGTACTCTCTTTTCGGTGCATGCTCTTTCCTCTTCATCCTCCCCATACTCCCCGGCTTGTTTACGTGACAAAACGGCACCCTCGCGCCCACCCCCCCACACGGTTTCCTCGGAGGACCTGGGCCTCGTCTGTTTCGCACTAATGACGATGCTCTGGGGAGCCAGTTCGCTGTCGGCTCTCGCCGCCCTCCTCAGAAGCTCTGACCCACTTCTGCTGGCAGAAATACATGCAACATTTATGTGACGACTACGATGCCCACACTGACACATGGAAACATACATCCATTCCCATAATTTTACAATGCATGCATGAAACACACACAGAGACATACACTCATAGACACACACACACACATACACACACACACACACACAAACACACACACATGCACACACATACAGTAAAAAAATAAATGGCACATTATACACATACGCACACAGGAACACCTGTCACATTATACAAATATGCACAGAGATAATGTGGGTGTTGAATAAATCCATGAATGAATCTCTATGCCAAGATTTGAGACGTCCGTGTCTTGCTGCGCACAGTTCTAACTCTAGTGGTGGTATTTTTGAAGGGAGCTGTACTGTCTGGACAACACTCAATTTCTCATATCCCATCTGTTCTTGTCTGCGTATTTGCGTCACAGTGAGGGTCTAGGTTGCTGGCTGAAGATGTCTTGGCTCACAACAATGCACACACACACACACATGCACAAATACGCAGTGCATTTCTGTGCATTACATCATATCTTCTTTACCCCACCCACCCACCCCGCCCTTGTGAGTTTTAATCAGGCCCGCACACACAAGCAGGGGGGTGTTAAAATCCTTGCTAATCTACCCAGGAGTTGGAATGTGTGCTCAGAACTGCCCTTTGCAGATGAATCACTGTTGTCTGTTCTACACCACAAATTACCCTTGGAGCAGCTCAGGTAAAAGTCTGTTTGATAGTTTGTGGTTCTATGCCTTGTAAGTATCTAAGATATAATGGAGCAGTGGGCACATGTACTGCCTTAGTATGATTCACAGACTGCTTGGCAGGACATCCCAGAACATAATCATAATGCCACAGCAGAGTACTGAGGACAAGAGACTACTACCCTGCAGGACAGTAAGCCAGGACTAAGTGAATGTATCCAAAGCACTTTCATTAAAAAATACAGGACAGTCAGTACCATGGACAGCAACGCATCCAGACATTATAAGTTGAGATGCCATGGAAAATATCTCTTCTTCAATCTGATTATCTTAAAATATAGCTTAGTGTTCATATTACTTTATCTGTCATCTAGGTCCATTTTAACTCTCTCTCTCTCTCTTTCTCACTGTCTCTCTCTCTAAAAATATCTCTCTTGATCCCTCTATTCTGCTCTACTGTCCCATAGGAACAAGCGGGCATCTGCTCAGACAGCCATTCATCTCTGAAGCTCAAGCCTTTGGAAGCTAATCTCATGGAAGATCAGCTGGGACGCTGGTTTTTTTCAGTTAGTTTGTGTTAGCCTAAAATATTTCCATAATCTAATGGAAGATGTACCTTTTACAATACAGTTGTTCTGATTGCTTAGGGACTAGAACACTTCTAATTCTATAAAAACTTGTTTTTTTATGTTAAAACAGCTCATATAACCATACAGTTTTTCTCAGTCGCTTTGGTGCTTTTCTCACATCACTATTAACATTTGCACAGAAGTTAGTGCAATTCTCAAAACAATTAGTGCAAACTGCAAAACCTAGTGGGTAACCTGCAAAAGGACGTCACTTGCTCAAAATGGATAGTCCATTCCTCAAAAGCAGGTATTCATGTCAATGAAACTGTCAGTGTCATCAAAATGAGAAGTCTTGACACCATCGTTTATGAACAAGATAGTCAAATGGCTTTGTCATGTTTTCATTATGACAGTTCTCTCAGTGTTTTCTAATGCAAAAAAAGGTCAGAACTCGGTGACACTACCTGAACATGCCCAAGACAGCATACAGTACTTGTACAGCCATTTGAAAACTACAGTAAAGTTACACATTGCTATAGTTAGGTGAGTAAGTGAGTACAAGACACTGAATGCGTACATTTTTACTGTATGCTCTTTGCAATTCTACAGCACTGTGACAGAATTTGATAACTAGTTCAACAATTTTGTATGTAATGACTCAAGCAATGAAATGAAGACTATTAGTTTTATTGGGAACGACTATTCAGCATTCATAAGTATAGTTCATTTTGACTGACATGACATAAGCAAATGATAATGTTAAAAAACAGCACAGAATTGTATGAAAGCAACTGATACATGTCCAAAAGTATTTGCAATTTGTTCAGAGGAAGGAGAAATTGCTACTATGATGTGCACAAATGACTAAATGTTGTGGAGGTTGAACTAATAGTTATGAGAATTTTCATTCTGATCTGAAAAAAGCACCAAAGCGACTGAGAAAAAAATAATATACCTTTTTAATTACTAATTTATTCTTCAAAGTTGAGCTGGCTCTTGAGCATTCAAAATGTAATTACTGATGAATCCTTTTATGAGTATATGACAATAAACTTGAACCAACTACACAACGATAGTATAATGACACTTATGGCTTTTGCTTTCTCTGTGTTTAAAAACACAAACAAACATATCACAGCATGAATTATATTAATTACTCCCCAAATGTAACTGTTACTACCAAAAGGCAATACCTCCAGTAAGCACCTATACAAGTTAAATACTTAGTTACTGAACTACAACTTGTGAATTTTCATTGAAATAGACCTATAGTAAGCATCTGGACTTTTGCTTTAGCTTTTGTACTGCCTTCTTTGCCAAATAGCTGATACAGTACTCTCTGTATCAGCTCTGATAATGTGCCTTTGGCCTCTTGGATTCAGCAACACAGAACAGATGTGGTAGGCTATGTCTTATGGATAATGAATGATTGCTGTGTGAAGAATTGTGCAAAGGAGTTTCACGCAGATACATTACAATTTCATCATTTTGCAAGCAATATCTATCAGCTATGAATAGCTTTCCATTTGATCAACACAGTTATGTAATCCAATAGTGTTTGGGATCTTTCTAATGGAAGCTATGTTACTATAATAATTTCAGAAATTCTGCTTCAAGAATCACTGTTAGTGTTTAATCATTCAGAAAACAATTGTCAATGTCTTACAGCATTTTTTACATTACATTACATTACATTTTTGGCCAAAGCGACTTTACTAAAAGAAAATTGTAATGTTGGAAAGAGGCTTGGTTAAAGCTTGGTTAAAACATTCACTTTGTGAAAAGAGTATGGAGACTCATGATTGGGAAACGTTTCCAACATGAAATCACTGGTCCAGTCATACCAATCACATTAAGCAGGGATTCCTTACTTCTTAGCATTCTTTGCCTAAACTTTACAAACTGACAATAAACAGCATTGGCAGTCATGAAACAATATGTAGGCCTATCTTTGTTGTAAATACATTTACACATTCTTCAGACTGCAATTTTTAAGGTTTGCAGTCGTTGCTACTATTTACCACAGCCTTTTGATTTCAAAACTAAGGCATCATTCCTTCTCCTTGCTGATTGGCTGGTCTTTTTCAGACCTGATGGAAACGTTAGTGAATTATGGTGTTCCAGCTATCTCTCTGAAAGGAGATCTAGGTTAGCGTAGCAGGCTATCTGTATTTCAGAGTTGACAGAAGCATTAAAGTAATTGAGAAAACTCTACAAACTGAATGTATAGCAGTGAATGCTTTCAGTTTGGCAAGCTTGGTGAATAGATTGGCTACAAGTGTTAATAGTTTCAGAAAAAGCATTCAGAAAAACAACTGTATTACCCCTTTTTCCAAATTGTCTCCCCTCACTTTTGAATACTCCTTTTTGTTTGCAATAGTGTTGTAATCTGGACTTACAAATAACGATCTTACCCAATCGACAAAGATAAAAGCCTTCTGCTTTCAACCCAGACATAGTATAAGAAAGTGACAAGAATCCTATTGTCAGTTGTTAAAGCTGACCCACTAAACGCAATGTTGGGAATAAGTCTGAATTGCAGCCCACCTTTCAGGCCAGTCTGAACAGGACATGAGGGACAGCTTCTGCTTTGTATGCAAAATGTGGCTCTTTTATTGCAGGGAAACCATCCACGCAACATGCAATGTGTGCCTCTCTCCACATCAATGAGTCACAGACCCTCCATAAACGATGCTCTACCTTCCCTGGACATTTATTGGAGTAGAGAAAACTACTGTGTTAAAGCCAGCAAGAGAGAGCGTGCCCCAGACTTTAAATTAGCCTTCCAAGGAGGCCCCCGAGCCAGACACACTTTTACCTGCCCTAACAGTGCTATTAATGCAAGGAGAACGACCAAGGGTGGAAGAAAATCAATATAGGTTCTATGAGATTTCCAGTACCATCACAGCAGTGCTGCAATTTGAGATAGGTCCATCAGAGTGTGTGGTGTATATTTGTGTTATATATTGTGTTATATATTTGTGGTATATTTGTGTTGTGTTTGTGTGTATGTGCGTGTGTCAGTGTGTGTGTGTGTGTGTGTGTGTTGGAGAGGGACAAACTGTGTGGATATTTACTAACAGCATATGTGATTATATTGCATGTGTTAGTGTGTTATATTGCATATATTGCATCTTATCAGTGTGCACATGTTTTGAGTGTCTGTGTGAGTGTGTGTGGAAGTGTTTGTGTACGTGTGAGCCTGCATGCTGTTAGTGACTGTGAGAGAGAGAGTAGCATGGATGTCGGGTTTTTACTCTCTGTGATCTGTGCCTGAGTGCCTGTTTGCCACCCTGGCTTCGGTCGAGGATGAGGTCACTAAAGCGTGGGCTGGCCGGACCATATGTTACATAAAAAAACAGTGTGAAAGAACTAATCCTAGAGCGCACAACATTACACAACTGCGACACAACTGCGAAGAAGACTTGCTTCTGTCAATCATGCAAGACAGTTTTATTTTACTTCTGGACTATCCACAAAAGACAATAATGACAAAAATAAAAGAAAGAGGAATTTACATGATTTTTTGAAAATATTGTGTTTGCTTTATTTATTTGTTTCATGTGTTTTCACCTGAACTGTGTGTTTGGACTTAATATTCCAGAACTTGACCCAAAGCCCAGCCAAAAAACGCTGGTCCAGGCTAAGCTCCGATGTAATAACTCAGAGGATATACATCCTTCCAATATTTGCAGAGGTTTTATCTGTAGTTTTTCTCTTTGACCTAGCTTATTTGTGCATATATTATCAGTCATGTATGGTAGCCTATTATATATATTATTATATATGTGGACACTATGTGCATATGTGTGGTAGGGGCCTATTGGGAATTATCCCACTGGCAGTGCATATGTACATGATTGATTAGTTTGAGTATAGCCTATATCGACTCATTTCAGTGATAGCATTGTCTCATCATAGCCTCTGTTCCTGTGTGTAAGTAAAATAGAAAGGTTCTTGAGTTATGAGTGACAGCTAAGGCTAAAGACTTTTTATACACTTATATGTGGTAATTTATAAGTGACCGAATGCGTAGGCCTACTATGAGATGCTATGGTAGAGCATTTTGTCGTTCGTGCTCGTCATCATGTATTTGTCACATAGGCTAGGACAGAGCTCCTGGCAGGCAGTGGGTGGTTACTTGTGACAAATTTGCCAATGGAGGAGGGGCTTGTGGGGACGTAAGAGTTAAATGTCATCCTCGGCTTTTTGTTGAACTGGGAGCATCAGTGGTCCGTTAACGAAAGAAATAAACGACGTAAAGCGTTAAAAATAGGAAATATGGCCATTAGCCAGTTCGACCACGGAGTTCTAGACTGCTTATAAACCAACGCTGGTTTGTTGTAAGAAGAGAAGAGGACCGATTCACAGACAGCGGGTGCAATTCATCACCAGTGGCGCGCGGCTCCGTTGTAAGCAAGAAGATGTAGCTACTACGACAAGCTATTATGTTTTTACGGTTTCGTTTTCACTTTAAATCTTTAATAGCGTAGTCTACATCAACTGTTTTCTAATTATATTAAGGGATAGGCTAGTCTATAAGGCAGACATTGTCCGATTGCATTTGTGAACTGTAGGATCCTACATATTTGGAAGAAGTGTTAAGAACATAAACGCGTTGCTCAGTTTGTATCGCACGAGTGCATTAGTTCGTAGCCTATAAAACCTGGATTTTCAGTGAAGAACAACTCTAAACCGGACTGTCAAATGCGATCTCTCCGGAAACGGGCAGTGACTGGACATGGATGATTATCGGCTTTGTGAATGAGACAGTGATTTCTACAAAGTCCCTCAATCAACCGAGCCACCGAAGATGTCTCTTGACGTTCATTCAGTACTACTCTTCTGTGGGGAAGGCTCTGATGGGACGAGCAAATAGGAACACATTTCTTGCTTAACATTTTGACACACTGGCTGCGGAATCTTGGCCAATCTCGTAGCTTACGCTGCTGCTTTCTTAGTGAACCGCTGGTGAACTGCTACGAGCGGTGAATGCTGCAGAGCGCTCCCTGACCATTCTCTGGTACGAAGCCTGAATAAGGAAGGACCCGGAAGACCACCCAGCACCAGCGATGGATGACTCGGGGATTATTCGCCGACGGCGGCTTCAGGTGAGAAGACTGACACTGACATCTTTTAGACAAGTGACACTGATATGACATTCGTGTTATGATCTGGCTAGTCCCTTTGTCATTTCGATGTTTAGGCTACGTGACATAGCTGTGCGCATATTCAAGGAAACTCAAACACACAACGACAGTGACAACTAGTAGGCTAGGCTACGTTCAGTATACATTTGATTTTGTCCAATCTCACTTAATTATTTACAAATGCCTCTGAGGCCTCCTCACTATTTAAGCCTCCTCATAGATGCCATTGCCAACTCCCATTCATGTGCCATGCTGGGGTGTGCCTAGGTGTCCCCGAGTTGTTCACAGCTGTAGGATGTAAATAAAGACCAACCCGTGAGCTCCATAGCAGAACTCTTAAGACAGCCAACCACACCAGGGCAGATATTTAGCTGTGAATTCAGAACATAGTCTATGTGCTAACAGGGTTGATTTTGAAGCTCAGACAAAATAAGAGGAGTGAATATTCGTATGCCCCTGCAGCAGAGGGCATGATGTTTTAATGACGTATATCAGGACTACCAACCCCCTGTTGGTACCACCTTTAATGGGTGGCATTAAGAAATCCAGATGAATTCTACAAAAGTGAAGGTGTATTTGTACCCTACATTCTTGCATACAAAGTGGACATGTTTGTTGTGTTGTGTTGTTTGGTGGTGCAATGGTCGATAGTAATGCAGAGAAGCAGGATGTGAGTGGATTATTGCACCAGGGACAGGCTCAGGGGATGTAATATCTTGCCCGTTGGCAGAATAATGGCCATGTAACGGTTGTGTGTATCCCCTGGGGTGTTCCCTGTCTCTTTCTCTTTCACACACAGACACAGACATAGACACACACACAGACACACACACACACACACACACACACACATGACACACACACACACACACACACACACACACACACACACACACACACACACACACACACAGACACAGACACACACACACACACACGCACACACACACACACACACAGACGCACACTACATGCCTCTTAACACTCCAGCCGAGTCCCTGTGTCTGTCTGTGCCATATGGTGGAACGCCCAGTCCCCTGGGAGAACGGGGCAAAGGTCATTCCCATGATGCACAGCTTCAATTCCTCTCTGACAGGAGGACACGTTGGGGCTCTCTTATTCCCCCTCACACACATGTGTCTCTAAAAGGACACATTTGGCAGAACTACAAACTAAAGGGACACTGAGCTGAAATGAAACTGCCATCCCAGTATGATACTGCAGTGAGCTGTGTGTGCTTCACACCCACTGCGAGGATTAGGTGGGACAAGGTGACGATAAGTCAGTCACAGGACTTTTCTGATGACTAGGCGCTTTATTTATGGCAGAAAGACTAGCACTTTTAAGGTAGACGCTGTCTGAGGGCTTCAGGGTTAGCTCATATTTTCCCTGTCATCCTCATAAAGAAATGAGTAGTCTGGTGGAGGGATTTGCGGAGGTGGTGGTGGTGAGGTTGGGAGCGGGCGGGTGCAGTATGGGCAGGGTGCCCAGCTAATACTCTTTCATCGCAGCACTGGTCATTTTTCCACCCAGACAGGCCGGTCTGAGGACATGACGTCTGGTGGCCATTTATAGGCACAGGGATGCTCGTGTCTCAGGAGGACGTGTGGCCACGTCTGGCGTTAGCATCACTCTTTCCCCCGGCCCCATCTCTTCATCTTTCTCTCCCACTCTCTTTCCCCCGGCCCCATCTCTTCATCTCTCTCTCCCACTCTCTTTCCCCCGGCCCCATCTCTTCATCTCTCTCTCCCAGTCTCTTTCCCCCGGCCCCATCTCTTCATCTCTCTCTCCCAGTCTCTTTTTTCCGGCCCCATCTTTTCATCTTTTTTTCTTTTTCTTTGTCTCTCAGTGGTTCTCCATTTTCACAAGCCTCTCCCAGCATCTCTCCAATCAGTGTATTATTAATCTCTAATCTCTCACCCTGACCCTCTCTTTCCTCTTTTTGGTATCTTTGTTTCTCTCTCTGTATTTTTCTCTCACCATCTCTCTCTACATCTTCTCTCTCTCCCTCCCTCTTTTTCTCTCAAGACCACTGCCTTTCCATCTAATTACAGAGAGAGAGAGAAAGAAAGAGAGAGAACAACCGAGCCAGGGAGGGAGAGAGAGAGAGAGAGAGAGAGAAAGAGAGAGAGAGAAAGAGAGAGAGAGAGAGATGCTGTGATGCTGTTGCCAAGAAGTTGCCAAAAGGGATGCCAGGCTGAGTGCTCCCATGCTGAGTACACAGCTTTCAACACAGATCTCCTCTCTGCCTGGACACACTCCCCACCATCACACAGGCGCTCGGCAGACGCTCACGAGCTTTACGTCATGCGCTCACCCCATCAAATGGGAAAGATTTTAATTTGGGTTATTTTCTTTTTTATGTCCCTCCTGTTCTTCTGCTTCTATTCTTCGTTTCTTGTATCAACACTTGAATGGTTTCACATAAATGAGTATACATACAATCATTATTAGCAGTGATGTTTGTACAGTGTCAAACGGCCCATGTATTATGCGACTGGAACCCCTGTTTCACTCCTGCACCGGTTTGCGGACTGGGTGGTGGAC
>NW_027468774.1:25120556-25135556 GCF_046254945.1 Alosa pseudoharengus | reverse complement strand
TCGCTCTAAATATCTACGTGTATCGATTATGCTAACCGTTAGCATCTCTATGGGATTTCTCATATACATTAGCCATAAGCTAACACATTAGTTTCTATTCTCTAACTTGGAATGCTAGCCTACATGATTTCTCTTAAACAAAACATCGAAGGGAATAACTAAGATGTACTCTGTTGGTCTGTTTAGTTTTACAGTGAATCCTAAGTAAAGGTTTTTGAAAGGAACTTCAGCTTCAGACTTTCTCTTGAGACACTGTTAGGCCTAGTCATCTTCTGTAATGTAGCTGGCTAGACCATTGCCACACACACAGGGGCAAAATTGGAAATGTGTCATAGAGTGACAATGCATTGGTTGATTTGGTTAAAAAGTCACAGGTTAGGTTATTGGTTATTATTATATTGATGCTATTCAAAAATAATGAGCTGTAAAGTAACTCAGACTTTTACAATTTTTTTTAAAAGATATCGACTAATTATCGTTATCGGCAAAATCACAAAAAATATCGAGATATTATTTTTTGTCCATATCGCCCACCCCTAATACACACACACACACATACACACACACACACACACACACACAAACACACTGTACACTCACAAAAATACACGTTTACCTACACACAGACCTACTTTGCCCTTTAAATGCACACATCACTTTAATCTTTTTGCCAGACCTATGCAGACGTTAACATATGCATACAGATACAACACACAAAAACAGACACACACACAAACACACACACAAACACACACACACACACACACACACACACACACACACACACACACACACACTGTACACTCACAAAAATACACATTTACCTACACACAGACCTACTTTGCCCTTTAAATGCACACATCACTAATCTTTTTGCCAGACCTATGCAGACGTTAACATATGCATACAGATACAACACACACAAACAGACACACACACACACAAACGCACACACACACACACACACACACACACACACATACACACACACACACACACACACACACACACACACACACACACACGCACACACACACACACACACACACACACACACGCATACAAAAACTCCTATTTGACATTTGGGTGCGATCCTGCTGTTTCATGCCTGTCAGCTCTTTGCTCCCAGCTGCTTATGTTTTCACACCACTCACACTCACGCTGGGCTGGACCCCTCTGCTTCCTCACAACACACACACACACACACACACACACACACACACACAAACACACACACTCACACACACACACACACACACCCACACACTCACACTCACACGTGTGCTTCATCTTTACCTGGAGTAACATTAGAGTTGCAGTGGACTGATATTTAAAATGGTGAACAGTAATGCTATGCGGTGATGGGTGCATACCCAGGAGGCTTAGGATCAACAAGACGCGTGGCAGGACTGTAGGATTGGTCAGTCAGCACCTCTAGAGCTCCAGTCAGAGATTGGAAGCTGCGAGACGATGTCACGCCCCGGACTGCCCACTGCTCAAACAAATGGCTGACTGGGCTGGGCTGGGCCTGAGTGCGGCAGGGCTGGAGAGTTCTGGAACAGCTGACCAGAGAACTGGAACTCCTCCTCTTTCCCCACTCCTACCTGATAAAGAACAGGCATTCCCCAAGCACTTGGACATTTGACTTGCTGCACTGGTAGTGCTCTCGCCTTCTTTGTGGTTTACAGTCAGACTGTCTGTAAGGTAGGCTAACACTTGTCTTTCAGTGCACATAATGTCCCTAAATATTATTTCACCACAGCCAGAGGCTGTAGTGACGACAATTTTGTCAGTATCCTCTAATTGTAGATGAATATCCGGGCACTGTGGTGATGAGGTAGGTATTTTGTGGGTGTTTTCTTCTTAATGCGAGGAGCTCCTGTGTATTGTAAGGTAGAGTGATTTAGGGATTCAAGTGAGTGTGCTTCATTGATGTCTGGGATTAGCATGGAAACATTCATCTGGCAAGCGGCTCCGACTCTAGAGGATTTTCCTCCTCTCATCCTCCTCCCATGATCCATGTCACCATGGGGCCAGTTACATGATGAGAGGACACAAACAACGGCCTCTCGCTCTCGTTTCTGTTCCATCTCTTTTTTTCTCTCGCTCTACCTCTCTCTCCTTCTTTCTCTCTCTGTCTATTTTGGTATCTCTATCTCTTTCTCTCTCTCTCTCTTGGTTTCTCTTTCTCTTGCTGTCTTTCGACCGGTCTCTGACCAGCTCGTACTCAGCTGGATGAAAAAGGAGATGACAGACTGAGATAAATACAGCCCCCCCCCCGCCCACACACACACACACACACAGACTTTTTCTCATTCTCACACACACACACACACACACACATACACACACCATCACACAGACTTTCTCTCAGTCTTACACACACTCTCACATACATACACATGTGCATGCATGTGCATGTCTGGAGTCCTCGGTCCTCTCTCCTCTAGGCAGTGTGTGCATATGTCACGCTCTTCACACCAAATGTGTGTGAGCCTCTGTGCCAAGGGAGATGCTGCATTAATCAATGCATATACAAAAACACACATGTGCAATGCATATACGTGCACACACAGACAAAGATAGATAGATAGATAGATAGATAGATAGATAGATAGAGAAATGGAATAGGTATAGAGGGAGATTTTGTTGAAAGCCTGTGATAATGTATTCTTGAGCTATCCCTCTGTGGTGTTCAACACAATCTACCTAATGCCCTTACATTTGCCACTTAATGGCTCGTGGGCTTTTGAAGTCTCCCTCCTCCCTCTCTCTCTCCCTCCACCTCCCTCTCTCTCTCCCTCTACCTCCCTCTTTTTGTCTCTCTATCTCTCCCTCCCACCCCTGAAGAGGTCCTTGGTGGCCAGGCCGGGATTGGTGGTAATGGGTTTACGCGAAGCCCTTTGATTCCCGGCGCAATTGCCTTGACACTGACCCCATGTCAAGTCGCAGTGCAACTGAGGGTCATCATCCTCCCCCACACAGTCCCCGTCCCTCTCAACCCCGTAGACCCAGGGTCAGTGAAGGCACCTCTCTCCCTCCCTCACTCCGCAGCAGCACTAGCCTCTCTGGGCCTCTGTACCTGCAGGCCCTGGGCTGCTCCAGCCTGGTTCTCAATTAGCTCAGATCTCTCACTAGCCTAGCGCGTCTCGCGTAGCTTTAAAAAAAGAAAGGCGTGTCGCTCTCGCCCGTTTTGCTGAATCTTATCTGAAAGGGGAGAAAATCAATCTCAATGTGGTTTGTTGCCCTTGGGCAGATAACGTATTGACAACTGCATAAAAAGGCGGGTGGTGACCCTGCAGATAATTGAATAGGCACGCTGGAAGGTGACATCTCTCAAGTACACTCTGAGAGTGTGTGTGTGATAATGGTGTCAAACCAATTACAGTTACAATGCACAGCCACTGAGCGAGTGGGGCTGGGGAGGGGGGGGGTCGGGGGTGCATGTACAATACAGCTTATTTGTATTGTACATTTATATGTATGTATGTATGCATGTCAGTGGCCATATATTACAGAGTGTGTGTGTGTGTGTGTGAGAGAGAGAGTGTGTGTGTGTGTGAGTGTATCTTTGTGGTTGTGTGCGCTTAGAAGGTATAATGTTATAGGTGTGCGTGTTTGTGTGTGTGTGTGTGTGTGTGTGTGTGTGTGTGTGTGTGTGTGTGTGTGTGTACACTAGTATAGTATAGTTATAGGTGTGTGCATGTGTGTGTGTGTGTGTGTGTGTGTGTGTGTGTGTGTGTGTGTGTGTGTGTGTGTGTGTGTGTGTACTAGTGTGAGTGTGTCTGTGTAATTGTGTGTACTTAGACAGTATAATGTTATAGGTATATTTGTGTGTGTGTGTGTGTGTGTGTGTGTGTGTGTGTGTGTGTGTGTACTAGTGTGAGTGTGTCTGTGTAATTGTGTGTACTTAGACAGTATAATGTTATAGGTATATTAGTGTGTGTGTGTGTGTGTGTGTGTGTGTGTGTGTGTACTAGTGTGAGTGTGTCTGTGTAATTGTGTGTACTTAGACAGTATAATGTTATAGGTATATTTGTGTGTGTGTGCGCGTGTGTGTGTGTGTGTGTGTGTGTGTGTCTTTGTGGTTGTGGGCACTTAGACAGTATAATGTTGTAAGGTGTGTGAAGAGAGCAGGTGTGTGTTTGTGACTGTGTGGACTCAGCATGGCTGTATACACCCCAGATTATATTTCACCATTTCAAGGGACCGCATTGAGAGATAAAGAGAGAGAGGGAGAGAAATGAGGGGATTGAAAATAGTAGGTGGGGGAAGAGTGAAAGAGGAGAGGAGAGGGGAGGGGAGGAGAGGACAGTGTGACACACTCGAGGGCACTCAGCTGCAGCTCAGGAGTCAGGATGGTGGGGAGATGGGTAAGGGGGCTTCAGATGAGTCAAAAGCACTGACAAAGTTTTAATCCCGCCATTCTTCAGTCCTTTCTTCCCCTTTCACCACACTCCCCCCTCTCCGTCTCTCTCCCTCTCTCTCTCTCTCTCTCTCTCTCTCTAGCTCTGTCTTTCTTCTCTTTTTGTCTGCGCTTCATTCTTTGTCGTTGCAGCGCGGCACAGATAAACTTCATCTGACTTTGCCGCGGCTTCTGCCAAGCTCTTGTATATTTCAACTCATTTCCGTATCTCCCCCCGTGGCATGCTGCATAGCAACAAGCAGTCATGTGACCCGAGCTTTATGCATAACCCCCCTCCACCTTGTCCCCTGGACCCTGGTCTCTTTCTCTCTACCTGTCTCTGTCTCATTCACACTTTTTGTGCTCTCCGCCCATCCATCCTCTTCTGGACCAACCTGCCCGTTACTCATGCTGGTCAGTCTTCTACCACCACTTTCACTAATCCCTTGCTTTTTGCTGTCACATGCTCTTGCTCGCCTACTCTCCATTTTTCTTCCCCCCACTCTCTCGCTCTTCCTTTCTCCACCTTCAACCATCCATCGTTCTTTCCAAGTTTGCTATTTGTCTCTTCACCAATTTACTATCCACTGCACCCCCTTTCTAGTTCTTGTTTGTTGTCTCTCCTATACCCCATTTTCCTCTCGGCTTCCCTCTCTCTGTCTCATGCATGCACACATACATGCACACACACACACACACACACACACACACAGACACACACAGACACACACACACACACACACACACACTCACATACACACAAACACACACATACACACACACACACACACACACACACACACACACACACACACACACACACATATTCTAATTGTGTTGTCCAAGGTTGCACAAGGTTTATTTATGTCCTAATGAGCCATGAGTGTTATTATTATTCACCCTTTGGTGTTGTGAAGTGTAAAACTCACGCTTTGTTTTGACTTGGGAGATGGTAATCACGCTTTATCTCTGCTGGCTTCGCCATCTCCATTTCTCTCATCTCTCATCAGTGTGTGTGTGTGTGTGTATGTGTGTGTGTGTGTGTGTGTGTGTGTGTGAGAGAGAGTGTGTGTGTGTGTGCTTGTGTGTGGCCATCATGTTTATATTAGCCGTGAAAGAACTGGGGCATGTTTACTTTGCTCCCACAAGAGCAGAAAACATCGCTCCCCTCCTGTCTCTCTCCCTCTGTTTTTCTCTTTCTCTCTTTCTCTCTCTCTCTCCATTTTTTGCAGTCACTTTGCTACCCTCATCTTTTCATGCATTGTATCTCGCTGAGTGAGAAGCCCCTGGGCATTTGGGAAATGTCAGAGGGAGGCCACTCATCGTTGGCCAGGGCAGCCTTGGTGGGCCAGTGTGACTTCACCCAGATGACCTGTACAGACACACACACACACACACACACACACACATACACACACACACATACACATACACACACACACACACACACACACACACATAGGAACCCAGAAACAAAGAATTTCAGACAGCATTGATAATCAAGCGAAACAAAACCACCTATCCTGTTTCAAGAGAGGGTTTCCAGTGATAGTGAATGGATACTGAGTGTCTGCCTGGACATTTGAGTGCTCTCTGAGTCCAGCATATTGATTGGTCATGTCACTGAGACTAAGTGCTGGTTTCTGTTCTTAACTAATCTCTGTCAGGTTGGCTTGAAGCACTCAGGCTCTCTCCTCTTCCTCTTCTCCCTATCCCTCTCTTTCTCTCTTGTCTCTGTATACTTTCTATCGTTCCCTGTCTCCCTCTCTCCCTCTCTCCCTGTCTCTCATCGAGGGCTTTTGATCATTCGCTTCGCCCCTGAGTGAACCTCGTCAGTCTGTAGAAGCAATTAAGTCGGTGATGAAAGGCATCTGAAGCAGCGTTCCCGTCAAGTGGGAATCGCCGCCGCTGCTGCGGTCGGCACCGCGTCGTCCTCCGTCTCCATGTGAATCGGGCGGCTGGCGGTTATTGTGGGTTGGTTTGTGGTGAAGCGAAACCGTCTCTGACGCTTTTCCAAGACCGCCCATCGCACAGCGGCTTAATTAGACAGCCGTAATAATAATCACCCCCTGCAGGATCCAGGCAGCCCCAGACGGCCTGTTATGACACTGGTCCCATAGAGAATTGAAGGCTCCCAAAAACATGAGTCAAACACAAAAGAAATACATCCTTCTTCTATCAGTGAATTAGATGTTGGCTATGCATGCATTCAATTTGTGTCTGATAAGTCGTCATCGATTTGATTATTTTGTTGTAGAAGAAGACACAATTAGTACTAACAGCATTCTGTTATGAATATATTTTCTCATATTTTGTCTTAATTTTCTCTTTTACTTGTTCTTGGTCTAAATGCAACATTAATGCAAAACTTAACCACAGTATTTCGGTTATAACTGTAAATAATTATAATTGCAATCAACTGTATGACCTCAAAATACAGAAAGTGTGACTGAGAGCGTCATTAACTGCCTTCATTTAAAAACATATCCTAAAAATGCCCCCTTTTGTTCATTAAATGTCCTAAATGTAAGTGCTGTTTCCTGTATAGAGGCAGTAAAGAACTTTGAGAGAGCTCCAGAACACTATGCCTGTGAGGAATGAAAGTGGGGCATACAAAACACTGTCCTTCCAAAATTCTGCGCACATCTCCCTGAGATTGTATTGTTTGCTGAGTTCAGTGTTACAATCTTATGAATGTTTCATGAATCTCAGATATGATGTTCCTTTGAAATTCTCCCTTGACAACATAAAATGTCTTTTTCACTTTAGAAAGAATTGAGTTATCGTCGCTTTGGTGTGTCTTTGTGGACTGCCAGTGCCGTTGTTTATTCATAGAAGTTGCACTTCCCCCTCTCTTCCAGTTCCTCTCCACTTCTCTCTCACTTCTCCCCTCTCGCTTTCTCTCCACTTCGTGCTTTATTTGCGTTCCTGTCGTTATTTCCTGTCTCTCTCTTGCCCTTCTCCTTCTGTCATCGCTCTCTAGTGTATTATTCTGACTCAGACTCTCCTTAAGAATTCTCATCATCTCGCTCTCTTTCTCTCTGTTCACTCTCTCCCTGTCTCTCTTTCTCTGTCTCTGTTCCCTCTCTTCAGTCCCTGGTAAGACATGTATGTTCCTGTACATAAGAGGCTTCGCTTTTCGTGTGCCTGTGAAGTGAGTGTGTGTGAAGTGAGTGCGTGTTGAGTGTGTGTGTGTGTGTGTGTGTGTGTTTGTGTGTGTGTGTGTAGAGAGTGTGAGTGCACCTGTCTGGAAGTGTTCTTCAGGAGAGGGTGCCTAATGGGATCACAGAGTGTTTGAAAGCACTTCTCCCAGTCGAGAAAGAGGCTCAGGCTCTCCCATTGGCCGGCGGTTGAAGCACATGGCAGAATGGGAACAAAAACAGGCAGCCCCATTGGTGGAGCCACTGAGCCCGCCCTCTCTGGCTCTGCTTAGCGACAGAGATGGAGGTGGTGTGAGACTGACTCAGTGGCTGCTCCACCAGTAGGAGAAACAGCACGGCCTCTCCGGAGCCCTCCCCTTCTTTCTTTCCTTCCTCTCTTTTTCTCTCTCCCTCGTTCATGTTTTCCTTTGACTCCCTCCGCTCTCCATGTACCAGCTTATTGGACCATATGTAATTTCTGTTTTGGGACTATGTCCCCTGTGTACAGTACACCTTCCCTTGTTCTTTGTCTCTGTGTGTCTCTCCATCCCTTTGTCTCTCTCTCTCTCTCTCTTCTTCTTCTTCTTCTTCTTCTTCTTCTTCTTTCTCTCTTGTATTCGTATTCTCTTTGCAAAAGCATTTGATGTTTCTTGTTGTTAATTACTGAGTCCTGGTTACTTGGAGGGGATTCATACATGGACCTGATCACGGCAGTGAAAAATGATACAGAGGATCCACACTGACACAAAACGAGTTGCACCATAACACTTTTCAGTGTTACTGGACGAGGACATCCCCACTGATGGGATGTAGTGTAGGGGTCGCGAGGTAATGAACGGGAGAGAGAAAGAGAGAGAGAGACAAGGAGAGAAGGAGAGAGAGAGATGGGATGACCATGATGAGAGAGGGAGAGAGAGAGAGAGAGAGAGAGAGAGAGAGATGGGATGACCATGATGAGGACTGACCGCGTAACTATGCATCATTGACTCATGTCACCGTCCCATGCTTTTCCCATTAGTCTAAATTACATTCTAATCTCTCACACATCCCCATTCATAAATGAGTTTATTTAACCGTTAACCGCATATCTGTTGGTTTGGGGAATGTAAACATGTTAAACATATTTACAGTATGTCTATGTTGGTGTCATTGTTTGGTGTCAGTGTGTGCCTTTGTATATAACATTTTTTAGTTTCTTCATGTCCTCAAGTGTTTAGTGCATTACTGGCATTTGTGTCTTTATATTTTGGTGTGTATACTGTATGTGTGTGTGAGTTTGTGTTTGTGTTGTGGTGTGTATATGCAAGATTTTCACATATATGTGTGTTTGTGTTTTGGTGTGTACATATAAGTTTGTGTGTGTGTGTGTGTGTGTGTGTGTGTGTGTGTGTCTGTGTGTATATTTGTGTGTGGGGTTCCATAAAGGACATATGTGGATCTTGGATCCATATGAGTGAGTAGGAAAGGGAAGTTTTAATGGTATTTCTACTCATACACATTCACTCTTAAGAGCTGTACATTGTGTTTACTGCAGCTAAGCACTGGTGCATAGCCACAGCCATCCAGCTTGGTCTCCTGCTGGGAGGGCACAGAGGAGGATGGGGAGTGAGACACTGCGCTCCTCTTACGGCACTCTGTACTGGTTCATAATAATCTCACTCTCTCTCTTCTTGCCTCTCTCTCTCTCTCTCTCTCTCTCTCTCTCTCTCTCTCTCTGTCTCTCTCTCTCTCTCTGTCTCTGTCTCTGTCCTCCTATGCATCCCTCTTATCTGGCGTGAGGGGAGAGAGGAGGCTTCTGGGGATTGATGGCTGAGGAAATTGAATTTTCTTTATCACCACAATCCTGAGGCATGCAGCTCAGCTGAGCGGATCCTGGACACTCACGTGTATTATACACACAACACACAACACACAACACACACACACACACACACACACACACACACACACACACACACACACACACACACACACACACACACACACACTCACTCACTCACACACACTCAAAAAGACACAAAAACACTCTTAAACACACATACTATACACATACAAGCACACCTGCACACACACACATGTACACACACTTAGACAGACAGATTTATCATGTAACAGTTAGTGACAAACAATCATTACTCTCCACTTTCTTAGTTTGTGCAACTAGTGGGGAACCTCCTCAGCTGACTTGCTTACTGTAAGCTTTAGAACTGCTGGACTTGCACAAGTGCCTGTGGACATGGGCGTGAAGCCAGACCATATGGATTACAAAATTGAGTGTGTGTGTGTGTGTGTGTGGGTGTGTGAGTGGATGTGTGTGTGTGCATGTGTTTGCAGTATGGTCGTCTGATATTCCTGCTCATCATCATATATCACAAAGCATTGGTATGATGTCAGAGAGTGTGCATTTCCTGAATTTATAGAAGTGTTTGGTTAAATGGTTATTGGAGTCTGTAGGATGTTTTTTATGCCATGTACTGATGGTGATCTCCTCTCTCTCTCCCTTTCTGCGTGTTTGTGCATCTCTCTCTCTCTCTCTCTCTCTCTCTCTCTCTCTTTCTCTGTGTGTGTGTGTGTGTGTGTGTGTGTACTCTCTCCAGCTGCCGCAGTAGTAACAGGAAGAGTCTAATCCTCACGACCACCTCCCCCACACTGCCACGCCCTCACTCTCCCCTGCCCGGCCACCTGGGTGAGTACAGAACAGGGCCTCTCACAGGCTCCCTGCTGGCCTGCACGAAGACGTGGCCTCTTCCCCTTGGAAGTACACTTTATAGTATCCAATATTGTGTAGTGTTATAGTGTCCGATTATGATTAATACCGTTCAAAATAGTTCAAAATTTTAACTATGAAGAGTATGCATTTGCCAGTGAAGATTAATCGTCACCCTAGTAGACACTAGAATCTTAACTCTACCAAATAGATACCCTTGTCCTTGTCCCTAAGACCATTTCCTCGGAGATATAAAACTCTCAAAAGGAAGAGTGGACTTGTAACTGGTGTAAATAAGTTTGCATAGCATGACCAGCAATGCAAGTACCATAGTGTGTACAATACACTGTTTTGTGCCTTACACTGATATAATAGAGCATGCAAACAGTAAATAACAGCACATGAACACATATATTTTCACCCCTATTTCTCATGAGTTGAATTAAAAGACTTCTATGCTTACAAAATGTGTATTTGTTTGCAAATTTGGTAAATGCTTTATTACTGAGCACATCACATTCAGTTCATGGGCAACAGCTCTAGTGGATACTCTTGCAGTCAGCATGCAAGTGGCACTCTCCCTCAAAATGTCAATGTGGAGATCAATGGCATTGTGTTTTGTGATAAAACAGCACATTTCAGTGGCCTATTATTGTGATCTGGGCAAATCTGTGCAATAATCATGCTAATCAGCATCTTTTGATATGTCACGTATGTCGTAAAGATAGACTATCTTGGCGGGAGTGTCTCTCACTCACTAACACAGATTTTTAACAAATCTGTGAACAAAAATTAAGAGAAATAAGTATTTTATGTGTATGAAAGAAATTGTACATATTTTACTTCAATTCATGAAAAACAGGAGCAAAAAAAAAAGTGTTTAAATGTGTGTTCAGTACATACAGAACCCTACTCTGAAGGAGTTCCATGAGTTGTGGAGACATTAGAAACACTGGGGCTGGTTTCTATTTTCATGTTTCCAGGAAAGTGACCTTCCTCTCGGCCTTCCTTCTGGGTTATGTCTGCATGCGCCGACCCTTGCTGACTCAGGCACAAGACATGCACAGTCTGCTGTTTGTCAGCATGCAGCACCTCTGTGAGCGGCCTCGGACTGCGTCGTTAATACATCACAATTGTTTATTACTGTTGTGTCCACAGGAAGCAGCCCCCTGGACAGCCCGCGCAACTTCTCCCCCGGCACCCCCGCCCACTTCTCTTTCGCCTCGTCCAGACGGTAAGGACCTCCAGTTCTCACTGCAGTGATTACATCGTTATTATGCTAGAAGAGGACCCGGTTGAAAACAGTAGGCATGTAAAACTCTCTTAGCTGGAGAGTTGGTCAGTCAATAAAGGGTGTCTTTTTCTACCTTAAGAATGCATGAGTGCATGTATGTTGCTGATAATGTTGGCCTAAAAAAATCTATGTCAATGCACATATTTGTATTTGCATTTCCAGCTGCTGAATAATATGTACTGTACTTATTGCACACGTGTAATTGAATGCACTATGTAGGCGTGTTGATGTGAGTGCATTTTGCCTGGCTTCAACCTCAGCCCCGCTTCGGTCAGTCAGTCTGCCATTAGCTTGGGGGGGTTGGGGGGGTGAGCTTCGTCATTACTTCTCATTGGCCTACTTTCACCAGCTCCATCTGGAGATCTGAGCTCAGCTCTGCCAGTCCTGATCCAGCCCTCCCTTACCCCCCCCCCACACACACACACACACACACACAGCTGATGGTAACCACAGCTTGCCTGTTCAGCTCAGCTTATCTGGAGAGTAGAGGAAAAGTGACTCAGAGCGCACCACACTGCAGAGAGGGTCTGTTAACTCACAGGGGTCCTCTCCTCTCCCAGTGTAGCCATGTCCACACATCGGTCACAGCGTGTGAACAAGTGTGCCTGAGAAAGAGCAATGGAGGCATTTGGACACACCAGGAATGAGTGGGGAAACGAGGGGGGAAGGGGGGGTATTGCTGCTTTCATCATAATTAGTCATGCTGTCGGGTCTTTGTCAGGTAGAATTTGTGGAGCCAGTGGTGATCAATACATACATAATGTAGCAGGGCAGGGTTCACTGGTTTCACTACTTTCAGGAATACTATCAGTGATAGAACTCATCTTTTTTTTTTTTTCTCTCCTCCCTTCTCTTCTTTCACGCTTTATCTCTTTCTCTCTCTCTCTCTCTTTCTCTCTCTCTCTCTCTCTCCTCTGAATAGGGATGGACGCCGGTGGTCCCTGGCTTCTCTCCCTTCCTCTGGATACGGAACCAACACCCCCAGCTCTACGGTACTTGTTAGCCACTTTATGCAAATGCCCTGTGGAGCAGCCCTGGGCTGATGCTGGATGTGCTTCCGTAATGGTGCACTGATGTGTATGACAGGTTCCCATGGACTCGCACCGCATGCAAATGTGTTGCTGTATGAGAGGCGAATCAGAGTTGATTATTAATGGTCTGTGGAAGCCTATGACTGTAGCTCTGCCTCTTAAGGTGGAAACCACGCTTTAGACCAAAGGACAGGAAATATTTCTGAATGTTGAATAATAGTTCCTTTTTATTTTAGGAGTGGACACAGACATACGCAGGGTGCGATTTGTAGGGGGGATGGTGAGGATTTCCCCCCCTCTGGTTTTCCTATCCCTACCTCTGCTAAATTATTTTTAACGTCGGGGGGGACAACGTTTATCCCCCTCTGCCCCTCATATTGATTAATGCTACTTCATATAAGTAAAGCAACGTGAGAACAGTCTAGTAGGCTAGCCTACATAATAATCTGACATCAGAAACGCACCGTCACCGTCAGTACTGATGCTGCTGACACAGTGGCTGCGTGATAACTTAATTTGGCCTTGATCGTGCAGGACATTTCAGAATGTCGAGTGTGTAATCCATCATAAATGGCTAGGTTCAATAGAAAAGTTAGCTGGACAAATGAAAGAAAACGAGAAGGATTCAGTGAAGCATAATAATGTTTTAGAACCTTCAAAATTAGAAAACTGATGCAACTGAGATGGAGGACAACTGCACGTAGAGTAGAACGTAGGCCTATTGTCCGAAGGAACTTACATTAAATGAGGAGATATTTGCTGAATGTCACAAAAAGTGTTACAGAAATTGCTTGGCATCGCTTATTCAATGGCTCTCTACCGAAACACCTGTAGTTTGCGGAGGACGAACGAGAAAGCACTCGTTTGATAAATCAGCCAGTAGTAGGCCTAGACAAATAACTTTTAGAAATAATCTGTACTGCAAAAACGAATGTTGGTGGGTATTTAAACTATCTAGCGGGTATTTTAACAGCTGCAAGCTGAAGCTTCATGGTCTTTATGTTCTGGTTCGTAAATTATTTTCATAAAACTTCAAGTTGCCCTATAACTTTACTCTCCAAACTCTTCACTGCACTGTAGGCAATTAACTGCCAGTATGATAGGCTGTTTATTTTCTGTAGGCTACAATAAACACATTTATTTTTTCAACTTTTGCAATATTACGCACTTGGCTACTGAACGCAAATCAGCAGGAGAGAGAATGCACGTAGCCTACGCAGCGTGTAGCGCAATGTGTAGGCTATTTGGTTACCAACTAACACTGTTAGCCAATTCACTAACTTAAGACTTCAGTGCCATCATATACAACGTTTTTTTACACAACAAATACAGAAAGGATGGAGGCAGCAAAAGTAGAGAAGTCATTTCAGATGGGGCAAGAACAAGGTGAATTTGTATGCTTGTCAAAACGTAGTCCTACCCTGAATTAGAGCAGCTGATCATCATACCAAGCACACTCGCTGTTTAAAGTCATACACCACGGTAAACTGAAACTAAAATGTTACAAAGGTGGCAAAAAATAATATAGGGTATTATTAGCCATGACATTACTAGGCTATGAATCGTTCGTTCATTTTTTTTTTTTGGGGGGGTGTGTGTGGGGGGGGGGGGGGGGGGTTACAAACTTATTCAAAATCACCCCCCCCCCCTCTGGTTTTTACACAAATCGCACCCTGGACATACGAATATTTGATCACATACTTACTAAGAATACCAATACCAAGAATCTTTCTCTGAATAACACACACACACACACACACACACACACACACACACACACACACACACACACACACACACACACACACACACAAACACACTCACACACTCACACACACACACATACACACACACACACACACACACACACACACACACACACACACACACTCTGCACTCTTTCCTGGAGGCTCTCTTGACACTCTTTACATCTCCCCTCATCACATTACATAAGCCCATCACAGGGACAGGGGGACATGAGCTCACCCTCTCTGAATGGACCGGGTGGAAGAGGGCAGTGGAAGATGGGGGCAAGCACCAGTGGAGGGAAAGGAGGGATAGAGAAATAGAGATGAGGAAAGAGAGAAAAAATAGACAGAGAGATGGATAGAGAGAAATCAAGATGGGAAAGAGAGGAAAAATAGACAGAGAGATGGAGAGAGAGAGAGAAATCAAGATGGGGAAAGAGAAGAAAGATAGAGAGAGAGGGAGGAAGAGGTGGAGAGAGAGAAAATGTGTGTGAGAGTGAGGAAGAAGGAAAGACAAAGACAGATCAACATTCAGCACTTCAGAAAAAGAAGAAAAAGTACCTGATGAGTCACCTTTAATCTGTCTTGCCTTTGTCACTGTCTCTGATGGCTGTGCTTGTGTAGATTACTCCCTGCATGCGTGTGTGTGTGTGTGTGTCTGTGTGCAGCTATGTG
>NW_027468774.1:25003725-25120357 GCF_046254945.1 Alosa pseudoharengus | reverse complement strand
TATTAGCCATGACATTACTAGGCTATGAATCGTTCGTTCATTTTTTTTTTGGGGGGGGTGTGTGTGTGTGGGGGGGGGTTACAAACTTATTCAAAATCACCCCCCCCCCCCCCCCTCTGGTTTTTACACAAATCGCACCCTGGACATACGCATATTTGATCACATACTTACTAAGAATACCAATACCAAGAATCTTTCTCTGAATAACACACACACACACACACACACACACACACACACACAAACACACTCACACACACACACACACACATACACACACACACACACACACACACACACACACACACACACTCTGCACTCTTTCCTGGAGGCTCTCTTGACACTCTTTACATCTCCCCTCATCACATTACATAAGCCCATCACAGGGACAGGGGGACATGAGCTCACCCTCTCTGAATGGACCGGGTGGAGAGGGCAGTGGAGATGGGGGCAAGCACCAGTGGAGGGAAAGGAGGGATAGAGAAATAGAGATGAGGAAAGAGAGAAAAAATAGACAGAGAGATGGATAGAGAGAAATCAAGATGGGAAAGAGAGGAAAAATAGACAGAGAGATGGAGAGAGAAAGAGAGAGAAATCAAGATGGGGAAAGAGAGGAAAGATAGAGAGAGAGGGAGGGAGAGGTGGAGAGAGAGAAAATGTGTGTGAGAGTGAGGGAAGAAGGAAAGACAAAGACAGATCAACATTCAGCACTTCAGAAGAAGAAGAAAAAGTACCTGATGAGTCACCTTTAATCTGTCTTGCCTTTGTCACTGTCTCTGATGGCTGTGCTTGTGTAGATTACTCCCTGCATGCGTGTGTGTGTGTGTGTGTCTGTGTGCAGCTATGTGTGTGTGTGTGTGTGTGTGTGTGTGCGTGCAGCTGTGCTTATGCAAATGTGTGCAGCAGAGATATGTCATGATATTGTGTCAGGATCTTTTTTAAAGCATGAGAAGAAAAAATCACTTTCGTCACACCCCCAGAAGTGTCCCCTGACACAAGCGTGATTGTGCTCCCGCCCAACAAAGAAATTCAGGAGAACTGCACTGATGCGTCCCACCAGGAAACCTGACGAGTAAACAAATGACAGAAAGAGTAGCGACCAGGAAGTCCCCAGAGCACCGAGATCGAGTGCACCTCTCCCTCTACACCCTGCAGCGCTCAGCAACCAGACAGGACAGGTGGGGACAGGCAGACAGACAGACAGACAGACACACGGTCAGACAGACAGATAGACAGAGACAGACAGACGGTCAGACGGATAGACAGAGTGGACGAGTGGACGTGTCTCAACAGAGTACCTGTGCAGTCATTCATCATTGTCATTGTGACAGGCTGCGCTATCAGGCGTTCCTTGATTGTGATGGATTAACTGTTGATTTGACTGTAGTCTTCTCCATGGATACATTTCCTCTGTAGTTTATTAAGAGCATCAGTGGTGTTGGTGGGTGCTGTCGGGGGGGGGGGGGGGGGGGGGGGTTCCCCACTCAAAACCCCCGCTGGGGTGGTGACTCGGCCTGGGCGGAGCTTTCAGCCTTGCGGCTGTCACACTCGGACATAGTCGCCCCTGGAGACAGAAGATGGACTGTTTGTTTCTCATCCATTATCGTATTGTTGTTGTCTTCCGCTGAATGTCTGAAGTCTATTACGGTGACAAATGACAGGAGTGCCTGGCAGAGGCACGCTCCGGCAAGACTCTCTCTCTTCCTCTCCATCGCTCTCTCGTTCCTTCACTCTCTTTCTTCCTGCCTGACTCTCATCCTTTGTCAGGGTGTGTCCTTCCCCTCCTCTGTCTCTCTGCCCTTGTTTTTCATCCTGCCCTCCATTGCATTTGTCTTACCATCCCTCTGTTTATCTCTCTCTCCTCCCTTTCTTCCTCTCACTCCTCTGCCTCCTTCATCTCTCCTCTCTCTCTCTCTTTCTCAGTTATGGTTTCCCCCTGTCTCTCCCAATCTCTGTTATTCTACCCCCCCCCCATTTTGGTCTCTTTTTGTTATTTCCCCCTCTCTTTCCCAAGTTTTCTCTTTCTCTCTCTTCCAAGTTCTCTCCTTCTCTCTTTTCCAGCGTCAGACTATTTTCAGTGTGATTGGTGTTTAAGCAAAGGTCTGTGGTCAATGTTTTGTTTACCTGGTGATGTGTGTTTATGAACTTGGTGCTCCTTTGCTATAATGTTAGTGTAGATGGGATCAGACCCTTTTTAATGAGTGATTTGTTTTAAAAGTTACTCCTTCCTTCTCTTTCTCCCTCTCTCTCTCTCCCTCTCTCTCTCTCCCTCTCTCTGTCTCTGTATCTCTCTCTCTCTCTCCAGTCTTCCAGCTCCTCTCAGGAGCGTCTGCACCAGTTGCCATTCCAGCCCACCATGGACGAGCTGCACTTCCTCTCCAAGCACTTCGGCAGCACCGAGAGCATCACCGATGACGATGGTGGACGCTGCTCTCCGCATGTGCGCCCACGGTCACGTAGTCTCAGGTACAGACATACACACACACACACACACACACACACACACACACACACACACACACACACACACACACACACAAACAAACAGTACGCAAGTGACTTCACCTTTATTGTATAAGCACTGATTCATATAAAGGCACACATGACCATTTTTTATGTGTACATCCAGCACGTACACACACACACACACACACGCACACACAAGCACACATATGTACGCATACACACACACACACACACACACACACACACACAAACAAACAGTACGCAAGTGACTTCACCTTTATTGTATAAGCACTGATTCATATAAAGGCGCACATGACCATTTTTTATGTGTACATCCAGCACGTACACACACACACACACACACACACACACACACACACACACACACACACACGCGCAGAGCAGATGTCCTCATAAGGTGATTGTGATCTCTCTCTTTCCCAGCCCGGGCCGCTCGCCATCCTGCTATGACAACGAGATCGTGATGATGAACCATGTGTACAAAGAGCGCTTCCCCAAAGTGAGTCACGTACAAGGACACACACACATCCACACATGCACACACACACCCACATCCACACACACACACACACACACACACGCACACACACACACACACACACACACACACACACACACACACACACATATACACACGCATACACACATTCACATGTGGTGTCCTTTGCAAATACACATCCGTGGATGTTTCAACAGCCCCAAAAGTCACATTGCCCAAAGGGAAATGACCTAAGCACTAGTCCCACAGACTCACTCTCACACATAGGCAAACACACATACATGTACATGGGCATGTGCACACGCACGCACACACACACACACACACACACACACACACACACACACACACACACACACACACACACACACACACACACCATATTCCCATGATTTGCAGTGTTTGACTCGCCCATGTTTTATTGAAGTGGATGTTGAGTTAGAAGAGTGAGTAATGACTACATGCATTTCTGAGAGCTAATGTTCCAGAGCAGCTGACCTTCTGACCCTTGCCTTGCAGAATAGAGTACGCCTGGAGCTGACCGCCGTGTCTCTCCCCGACTAAACACACAGCCAGGCTGCCTTCATGTGGCTGCCGGCTGCTTCTGATTTGATCTATTTACTTGAGAAATTAACTTGAGAGATTAACTGGAGAAATCACTGAGTACTAAAAGTCACTAAAAGTAAAAACATGCACGTTGAAACAAATCATATTGCACAGACACAGTTCAGGCGTGAGAGACTGTGAATTAAACCTTCGGCAGAGGCTCCCATACAACTGAACTGGCTGCTGTTTCCATGCAACACCCCGCACCTGTTACCATCTGTTCTACCTTGTGGCCAATGTCTCACTGACCACACGGTGAACAGGGATTACTCCAGTCAGTTGATGGACGCTTCAGGCATCCTCTAGGGTGCAGCCGGATTCCCGTTACAGGTGCCATGGTAATGAGGTCATATTGATTCAGGACTGTGGTCAGAGGAAGGCTGATAATCCTACTGGGGGTTGATTAGAGGAGGCAGCAAAGCTGTACTAGGTGGGGGTTTGAGGGCTTGTTGGGTTTTTTCAAGGCCATCTGAAGGGAGGAGTATTGGAAATGTCCAGTGGGGTTTAGATTTCCAGTCCTTAGATCAGTCCATTGGGGTGGCATATGAACCATATAATTTCATGACTGACAGGATAAATATAGAAGTATGGAGCATCCTTCTGAATGTCATATTCTCTTTTTTCTTGCCTCCATTATCTCTCTCTTCCATCCACCACCTCCATCCATCCATCCATCCATCCGTCCGTCTCTCTCTCTCTTTCTCTCTTCTGTCCTCCCTCCCCCCCTCCCAGGCCACGGCACAGATGGAGGAGCGTCTGGCCGACTTCATCCAGGTCTACTCCCCCGAGAGCGTGCTGCCCCTGGCCGACGGCGTGCTCAGCTTCATCCACCACCAGATTGTGGAGCTGGCCCGCGACTGCCTGGCCAAGTCGCGCGAGGGCCTCATCACCACCGTCTACTTCTTCGAGCTCCAGGAGAACCTGGAGAAGCTGCTCAACGACGTGAGTCGGGCGCATGGGGCACACGTATCCCAGAATGCTCCTGGATGGGCCAGTGAAAGGGGGGCTGATCAGTGGGGGAGTTAATGTGCTAAGGAACAGCCTCTGGCTCAAATGTCACGTTCATACATTACACACAGTAATGTGTCCACAGACACTATCACATAAGACCCAATAATGGGTCTTGAATGATCTGATGGATATGATTAAGTCTCTTTAGCCAGCGAAAGATATTGCACATTGTAGTTAGTGCAGGATTTCCCCCCAATGTCTAATGAACATGTCATTGCAATTCTTATTAAAGGCCTTTAATATTTTAATATAAGTTTTAATATATATTTTGCATTGTCACTCAAACTTAATTAAAAAAGGGGAATATATTTCTTTTGTTTAATCAGGATTACAGATCTGTTTTTATATGAGCAGAAATGAAATTCGTAGCGTAAATGAATGGTAATGGCACAATTATGCCTGTTTGACAGACACGGCGCAGATAATGATAGTCGAGGAAGGTTTGTCTTGATTGGCTGCTCAGCCGCTTAGTGATTAAATCTGCATGAGTTTCCTGGATGGTTTTTATCAGGCGGGATTGGATTAAACTGCCACGGCGCCTGAGCCATTTTGTTTTATGGCACTCTCTCCTTAAGCTGTAATGCATCATTACTGACAATGAAGTAATTAATATGGATTATAAATCACAGGATCACAGATTCACTTGGATGACTTGCAGATGCAAAGAACAAAAAAGAAATAAAAAGTTTTTAATTATCTGTAGAGGGAAATGACATTCCAAACAGGTATATGACCACATTCATTCTCTCTAGATGGAGTAGTTTTAGTAGAATTATATACACAGTTCAGGAGGAACACTAGTAGGATGGGAGCAGTAGGCGGCTGAATATAGGCAAAGTTTTGGTACAGTAGTCCTTAATATCTACGTTCACCTCTCTCCTGCAGGCTTTTGAGCGTTCAGAGAGCTCAGAAGTGGCCTTTGTCACTGAGCTGGTCAAGAAACTTCTCATCGTCATCTCCCGCCCTGCCCGACTCCTTGAATGCTTGGTGAGAGCTATGTTGGGTTTGTGACCTTGTCTGTGTTGGGTTTGTGACCTTATCTGTGTTGGGTTTCTGGCCTCTTTTGTGTTGAGTTTGTGACCTATTCTGTGTTGAGTTTGTGACCTATTCTGTGTTGGGTTTCCTCCCTGTTCTGCGTTCTGGGTCAGGTTCTGTGTCCTCTTTTCATGTTTGTATTTGCCCCCTTTTTAATCTTTGTACCCAACTTGTCCTTGTGATTATACAGTAAACTGTTCCACAGACTACCCAAAACAATCAGCTTACCAAACATGCTACATCTTGCCATCTGTGTCGTTTGGCTAAATCGATTTGTTTCATAAATATTAGTTTTAAAAGAGTTTCTTTACCAAAGACAGAATATAGTACAACGCACACACTCTCTCAACACACACACACACAAATGACAAAAAAGGACTGTATGCTGTGGTGATTCCATTTGCATTTAGATTAAAAATTCCTATTTGCCTCGAGAGCAGCTATATTGCTGGCTGCTCTGAAATCTTCAAGCTTGGTGACTCACATCAGCTGATTCGCACAGTAATTCCAAGTTCCCCGCCGGTGTGTCGAATGTCAGCCCTGTGGTGGTTGACGGAAATGGCCTTAATCCTCCTCTCATATTGATACGCCAACACCCCCCCCCCCCCCCCCCCCACACACACACACACACACACACATACACACATACACACACATACACACACACACTCACAGTCACACCCACTTCACTCTGAGTCTCTTGTCAGAGAGTTCAGGGATTATTCTGTCTTGTTTGGGTTTGTAGTCTGTCTGTCTGTCTGATTGAAATGAGACGTAAGACACTGACTGTGTCGTCCCTCCCCGGTGGGCTGTCAGGAGTTCAACCCTGAGGAGTTCTACCACCTCCTGGAGGCAGCGGAGGACCACGCCAAGGAGGGGCATCTGATGAAGACTGACATCCCGCGTTACATCATCAGCCAGCTGGGGCTCACCAGGGACCCTCTGGAAGGTGAGAGACAGAGAGAGAGAAAGACTTGAGGAAAGAATGACGGAGGAATGCTACGACCTGGTGGTCGAGTAAACAGTCTTCAGTCCCAGAAAAAACAGCCCCAACCAATCACAGCCCTGACAGAGATCCCGCCCACCTACTTTGCCCTCTGTGTTGTTTTGCTTTCCATTGTTTTCCTTCCCTCCGAAGCACGACATGTGACTTGGCTTCTTCTGAAATGTACCATTCACACACAAAATAAGGAGCTTTGTCATGCACTGTTGTTCCAAGCAGTCTTGCCTCACTAAATTGACCTGAACTAAAGCACAGAGCAATCAGGCTGACGGGAATGCAGTTTTCCTTACAGTTGTGTGTATTATTGCAGTCATTAATCATCTTCACTAAGCATGGCCATTTGACCCTGATGTAAACCTCCTTTGTTTCCCAGAAATGGTCAACCTGGACAGCTACGACAGTGAAGGGCCCCTCACCCCAGAGACGGATGACTCAGCTGAGGTTAGACCTCCAGACACACACACACACACACACACACACACCAGTCCTTCACCCTGTTTATGTCAAGCATAGAGTTTCACTGCAGTTTTGCTTTGCTGCAGCCCTGCCACTCTGCTAGCCTACCTCCCACTCCACAGCTCTGCAGTCTGTATCTGAATCCAGCTCAGTCTACTGACACACTCACACTCACACACACACACACACACACACACACACACACTCACACACACACACACACACACACACACACACTCACACACTCACACACACACTCACACTCACACACACACACACACACACACACACACACACACACACACACACATTCCATCACAAGGCTTCTATTCATTTACTTTGATTACCATCTCAAGTATAAAACACTGGATGGCTCCAACTGTGACTGCCTCAGCAGAGCAGTCAGCACGCTCCCCTGCCAAGAGAGAGAGAGAGAGAGAGAGAAGAGGGAGAACATTTTTCAGAGTCGAGTGAAATGCATAAGAGCATCACTCAACAAAAATGGAAGGGATTGTGGTCTGTTTTTGTTAGTCAGTAATTACCTAAAATGTTTGTTTTTTTGAGGGAGGGGTGGGGGGGGGGGGTCGGGTGGTGTGGGGATGGACAGAAGGAGACAGGGGAGAGGCAGCTTACTCTCAGTTGACATCAGCGGCTGAAGTGCATCAGTGTTTGATTAAATAGCCTGCAGCTGAGTGTGTGAAGCAGATGCCTAACGAGGACCATTTAGCTGGGATGAGACTCACTCAGTTCAGTTCACAGAGTTTGGGAGCACTGAGGGTATTTGGGATAGGCTGAGAGGCAGACATTGAAAGTGATTCAAATCACTTCCTGTTGGCAGAAAAATACAGTAACAAAACCAGAAAATTAACTAGCTACAAAATGGGCACTCAATCATAGTGAACACAGAAATTCTAGATCCAAGAGCCTTTTTTAAATCATATTTTTGATATAGCATTTAGTGACATGTACCTCAGATAGATAAACAAAACAGGAGTATGGAAACCAATACACGCACCATCGCAGACATTACAAAGACCATTCTAAACGCAACATTGATTGTGCATCATGATGATCTCATGATCTCCAGAGTAAGATAGAAAAGGAGCTGTGGCTCATGTGTCCTCACTCATGTTCCCTGTCCTCTGTGGGGGATGATGCACTTCCTCCTCTCCTCCTCTCCTCTCCTCCTCTTTTCATCCTGACTCACCAGTGCACACTGCCTTTGTCCCCCCCCCCCCAGGGCAAGATGAGAACCATGAAGCCCCCAGGGGAGGCTGACTTCCAGACTATCAAGCTGATCAGCAACGGGGCTTACGGGTGAGTGACTGACTGACTGACCGAGCGAAGGAGGTAGTGGCCTCTCCTCTCCACTCCTCCCTTCTCCTCTCCTCTCTTTGCCTTCCCGCCTCCAGTGCCTAACCAAGCCCATCATTCCTGTGCTATTGGCTCGATAAATCCTAATAACGTCAAACCATGGCAGCCTCTCTTTACCATGCGCTTGATGACAGATGTGTTTTTGAGTGTGTGGTAGTACAATCCTCGGCCATACGTCAGATTTCACCTGATTAATCCACAATTGTAATCACCTCTTTAATCCCCTGTCCCCATTCAATAAACATCCGCTGGCCCCAGTGATTGAGCCGCTTTAATAGCTCGTTGCAAATGAGGCATGAGTAATGTCATCAGTGTGGTCCGACACAAGAGAAAATCATGGTCAGGAGATGAATGGGCTGAGAGTGGACATCCTCTCTGTGGCTCAGCAGTGCTCGCTGGCTGCTTCCACTGATATGGGCTCATCTCTCAAGGAGAACGCTGAGATGTGAACTTTATATGTCCAAGTTATTAAAGGCCCGTTTGGGGTCAAATGGCACACATTTCAAGCTGGATATTCTAGTGTAAGATATGAGGGTATGTCCTGTTAAATGCTCATTTGACAAACATAATAAAATACAGAAAAAGTTAAATATGTATGCCAAACAAATCAATGTAGCTACTATTTTAGATCATACCTCTTTTGTTCGGAAATCTGTGAGGGAAACCTGTTTGTATACGTTCAAGCACTATAAAGGCCCTTCATGAAAGTCTCACTAAATATAATGTCCTCTGATTATAATGTAAATGCTCTGCTTTTCCAGGGCTGTGTACCTGGTGCGCCATCTGGAGACCCGCCAGCGCTTCGCCATGAAGAAGATCAACAAGCAGAACCTGATTCTGCGCAACCAGATCCAGCAGGCCTTTGTGGAGCGCGACATCCTCACCTTCGCCGAGAACCCCTTCGTGGTGAGCATGTTCTGCTCCTTCGAGACGCGCCGCCACCTCTGCATGGTCATGGAGTATGTGGAAGGTGAGTCAGACTGCAGAGACACACAAGCGTGCACACACACACACACACACACACACACACACACACACACACACACACATACACAGAAACAGCAGACCCGTAAAGAAGCTACTCGGATGCCATTCTTATGCCACTGGACCCTGGGGAAACTGAAGTTGTGTGCTTGTGTTTGCAGGGGGTGACTGTGCCACACTGCTGAAGAACATCGGCGCACTGCCAGTAGAGATGGCGCGCATGTATTTTGCTGAGACTGTGCTTGCCCTAGAGTACATCCACAACTATGGCATCGTCCACCGAGACCTGAAGCCTGACAAGTAAGCATGCGCCATCTAGTGGTAGGCAGGTGAAAGGCTGTAACCCAACAGCAAGTACCCTTCTTATCACTGTAAATAATGTAAATTAATAAATTATATGTTAAAGCCATGGCCCAGATCCAGTCTACATAAATGGGTCAACTTCTTATCTTGCTCACAATGAGCATTATTTTGGAAACATTTTTATTACAAATGTATGCTTTTATTATTGAATTGTGATATAAAGGGAGATATTTAGTATACTAAACGGATGTTGAGTTAAGAGATGAAGTGTATGAATGTGTGGTCTTTCCTTTCATATCATTGTAAATTTTACATATGTTAAATTTAAGTAATTAATGGTTTTTAAAGACACACAAACAGGTTTTGGTATGCATCCATGAAACATGTTATTTGATATGATGCTCCACAGATCTGCATTTGCGAGATGAGGTGTATGAAAGTGTGCTCTTTCTCTCCTAGTCTGCTCATCACCTCCATGGGCCATATCAAGCTGACAGACTTTGGCTTGTCCAAGATTGGCCTGATGAGCCTGACCACTAACCTTTATGAGGGCCACATCGAGAAGGACACACGGGAGTTCTTGGACAAGCAGGTGTGTGTGTGTGTGTCGTGCTGAGTCATACACCTGTGCTTATTAGAACTCACACCGTGACCTTTGCCGTCGTGTCTTTGATATTGCGACTCAATAGAATGACTCACCGACATGAATCACAACTGTGCGCTGGTGGTTCATTTCTGTGCTTCAAGTGTGGAGTCAGCTCAACATGTCAGCGCTGAGCGACTGTGTGTGTGTATGTGTGTGTGTGTGTGTGTGTGTGCGGGGCTTTCATTATTCAAGACCGGCAGAGAAGAGCGGAGCAGAGGTCACGGTCAAGGGTGCCGGGCAATTACAATGTGAAGGATGACTAGCGGATCAATGGGGGGGATGAATAGTGTTGTACGGATGGAGGGGAAATGAACTGCATTCCAAAATGAATTGCTTTCCAGCACAATGGCTCACAATACCTGCCATGGCAAGCCAACCTGGCATCTCCAAGCGAATCATTCTGTAACGATGAAGCAGTGGTACATTTTGTACTTTTGATTTATTTTCCAATTCTTGCGGGTGAGCTGGTGCAAACCAGCCACAGTGATTTACTTGTATGAAGCCACTGGTCAGGAGGGTAATTCTCTGCCAGCATACAGTACATAGACCCTCGTTGCCCTGCTGTGTTTGTGTTGTAGAAGATCACCTGCTGACCGGTGAATGTCCCCCTTTATCCCTCAGGTGTGCGGCACGCCGGAGTACATCGCTCCCGAGGTGATCCTGCGGCAGGGCTACGGTAAGCCGGTGGACTGGTGGGCTATGGGCATCATCCTGTACGAGTTCCTGGTCGGCTGTGTGCCATTCTTCGGGGACACACCTGAGGAGCTGTTTGGACAGGTCATCACAGGTGCGCCGCGTGTTTGTCTCTAATGAGACCTCCTCCCTGTTCATCTCTCCATACATAATCAATAGCTGTCTCTCTCTATCCCTGATGTTTCCTGTGAGATATCCCATGGCCTTTTTTCCAGTCTAATACCCTATCTCTCTCTCTCTCTCTCTCTGTCTCCATCTCTCTCTCTTTCTTTCTCTCTCTCTTTGTCTCTCTCTTTCTTTCTCTCTTGTCATATATCTCATTTCCCTCCTCCTGCCCCTCTATCTTTATACTGTAATATTGCTGTAAGCTCTGAACATATCCCCATATCTAACATGTATTTCACACTTGTGTGTGTATTTGTGTGTGTGTGCGTGTCCAGATGACATAATGTGGCCAGACGGGGATGATGCTCTCCCTGCTGATGCTCAGAACCTGATCTCTGCCCTGCTGCAGACCAATCCCATCGTCCGACTAGGAACAGGTTGGTTATTATTACCCACACCACCAAATACGCAGAGATATTGCGACACGTGTACATCTAGACAGCAAGCATTCACTCTTCAGTAATATACAGAGTGTGAATTGTGACAGCTATGTTAAATGTACATTAAGTTCAGCATAATTTTTACCTGTGTGTATATGCCTCTGTGCCTAATGTGTGTGTGTGTGTGTGTGTGTGTGTGTGTGTGTGTGTACAGGGGGAGCTTTTGAGGTGAAGCAGCACCCATTCTTCACTGAGCTGGACTGGAACAGTGTTCTGAGGCAGAAGGCCGAGTTTGTCCCACACCTGGAGTCGGAGGAGGACACCAGCTACTTTGATAGTGAGTGTTTTCAACTGTGTGTGTGTCTGTGTTTGTACCAGAGGCTGTGTGACTGTGGTTGCACGTGTAGAGAGCAGTGTCCAACTCCATCTTCGTCAGTGATGCTCTTGGTGCTTGGAGAGGAAGTGTCCAGGATATTAAAATGTTAAATATGGCTTTATGTGTGTGTGTGCGTGCGCTTGTGTGTTAATCTTTACCCATCTTTTCTCCCCTCCTCCCAGCTCGATCAGACCGTTACCATCACTTGCACTCATATGATGAGGACGACACGAACGATGACGAGCCGGTGGAGATACGCCGCTTCTCCTCCTGTTCGCCGCGCTTCAGCAAGGTGACTCTCTTTATCTCACACATCCCCTCCCTCTCCTCCCCTCTGCTGTCTCTATCTCTCCGTCACTCTCGATCTCTCACTTCCGTCATTTCTCATTCTGAGTCTATCTCTTTCCGCTTGCGTTTGCTGCTATCTGCTATCTCACACTCTGCCTGTTTCATTTCACTAGTCACTACCATCCAAAAAGCAGTTTCAATTTACTTCTGGGTCTTTTTACTCCTCGGACATTGTAATCCATATTGTTTAAAAAAGTGTTGCTTGTTCTTCACTACCTGACACTTTCATATCACACAGTCACTCAGCAGTCTTTTTAACTGCGTTTCATTTCATAATAAAAGAAGGAACTGTGGTATTTGTAGTGCACTGCCTGGCCTATACTCATTGAAACTCATGGCACGCTACCTTTTTGCTGAACTACAGGTGTACAGCAGCATGGAGCACCTGTGCCAGCTGGAGCACAAGCCATCGGGCGTCACCAGGCGCGAACACAAGAGCCACAGGGAGGACAGGGTGACCAAGAGAGAGAGCCTGGGCAGCCTCACGCTCAGGGACAAGAGCTGGAGGACTGGCTCTCCTGAGATGTGAGTGGAGAGTCCAAACAGAATAGCATGTACAAAAGTGTACTCCTCTGTCCCTCTATGCCTGTTTCTGAGCCTGCAGTACATCCTGTAATATGAGAGAGGACATTCTTGGTCTTAGACACTATACAGTAATCTGATGTTATTTGTAATAAGACTCCACCTACTGAGTCATGGATACCTCTCACTCTCCTGCTGTCATATTGCCACAAGCATTAAACATGAAATTGAGGGAAAAAAAACACCCTTGGTTTCCCTGTGCTACTATAGCAGGGTTGTTGTCCCTGACTGACCCATGTGTTTTTAATTCCTCTCTGTCCTCCATTGTGTTCCTTCAGGAAGCGTCTGTCCTGCTCAGAGTCCTCGTTCACCGAGAGCGACTCCAGCCCTCCGTCCGGCGTGCGCAGGCGCTTCTCGGCGCTCATGGAAACGCACCGCTTCGCCTCACCGCTCGAGTCCGATGGCGAGATGCCGTCTCTTGCCAGCAGGCAGGCCGCCGTGAAGACCAGGGGCACATCTCTGGAGGGCGCCACCATGCCCGCCCTTTCCAGCCTGGCAGAGCTCACAGCCAGCCCGAAGGAGAGCAGCGCAGCACCAGCTGGAGGTTAGTGGCCATGCGGGTTTCAGGAAGGTGGGGTGATGTTTGACAAAGTAAAGTAAGGTAAGGTAAGGTGAAGTGAAGTGAGTGGGATTTAGCAGATGCTATTATTCAAAGCAACAGGGATTTACAGCGCCAGGTTGCAGTGCATGAAGTTTGTGCATGTGCACGTGCATGAGGTTTTTGATGGTTAATAATCTGGTCAGGGACTGAACACAGAGTGATTTTTATTTTGGTTCGTTCTGAGCAAAAAAAAAAAGTTCCTTCCTGTTCCAGTGTTCCAAGGCCACTCTAAATGGTAACCGGTTAGAACGTTATAGAAGAACGGTTAATAATGTTCCTTTAATAATGACATTGCCTTTACAAATTGATTTATGGCCAATGCCACAATACTATAGGCTTTTTTGCCCAACAACCCAAGCTTAAATCAAAGCACATTAGTTATCAAGGCTGATAACTGAAAACACTGTGTCTGAATTCAGGTGTTGGGTGAGATTTAAAAGTAGACAATTAGCCTCATTACTTATATTATATATTATATATTACTTTAAGCCCTGTAATAGCCTAACCTATGTGTGGTGCTATTTTCTTCGTGTCTCTGGTAATGTTATTTCACACAATGTTTCAGTAATTTAGGCTGCATTAGACAGTTAGATAGTGATGGCTATGAAAATCCTTTTTATCTACAAGTAGGACTATCTTATTATACAGGGGAGACGCTGATTTATAAAATCTGACTAAATTCATCCTATAAGGGGTCTGGGGAACACTGTGTGGGCAGGTGACTTTCCAAGTCTATGGACTTTTGAATAATATTCCAAGAAAGGTTAATCGGAAACAATAATTGTGTTTGTTTCCGGTTTTCGTTCTTTGAACCGTTTCTAATCCCTGAATCTGATACCCCCACCCCTCCACAGACAAGCTGCTCAGGCCAGCAGACCCTGCAGTGGGACCTGCTGTAGCCGGAGCCGCTGCTGCCCCCCACCCTCCCGGTGCCTCCTCCAGGGACCTGACCCCAGGGGACCCCCTCGGGCCCCGCGCCACCAACGACCTGGTCCTGCGGCGCGTCCGTCAGCAGCAATTCTCCGCCGACGACGAGAAGAAAACCCCTCGTACGAGCACCAAGGTCATCAAGTCCGCCTCTGCCACGGCCCTCTCCGTCATCATCCCAACAGGTACCAGCTCCGGCCACTAGGGGGATGGAATCAGCAAAGAGTGCTCTGTTCAGTCTTACAGTAATGGGATAAAATAGCTTTACCCTTTTTACTTTGTAGTGTACATTTTTACTTTTCTACTTTACTTTGAATGACCATAAAATGTACACTATTTTTCCTTTGCACTCATTCTACATTCTCCCTTTTTTCTTCTCTTTCCTCTCATCTGCCTCGTGTGCTCCCCCCCCCCCCCCTCTCTCTCCACCGGTCACCCCCTCCGGGCCGCAGTGGAGCAGCATGGCACGTCTCCTCTGGCCAGCCCCATGTCTCCACGCTCCACCTCGTCCAACCCGTCCTCGCGTGACTCTTCGCCCAGCCGGGACTACTCCCCGGCGGTCAGCATCCTCCGCTCGCCCATCACTATTCAGAGGGCCGGCAAGAAGTATGGCTTCACGCTCCGCGCCATCCGCGTCTATATGGGAGACAGTGACGTGTACAGTGTGCACCATATGGTCTGGGTGAGTGACTTAACATGAGAATACATACTTTTGGAATTGCTTTTAATGGCCATACTAGTTGTCTAGTTTAATGCTCCCTGTGACCAATGAAATTAAGTGGTTATGTGACTGACGCTAGTTTTCTATAATCACAGCATGTTGAGGTGGGGGGTCCTGCTCAAGAGGCGGGTCTTTGCGCTGGTGACCTCATCACCCATGTCAATGGAGAATCTGTCCATGGGCTTGTGCACACAGAAGTAGTTGAACTTATTCTAAAGGTGAGTGGAGATTTAAATTAGATGGCATAGGCCATTACCATGATATACATATTTAAAATGCTATTTCACTCAGATCCAATAAGCGCCCAATTTATGGATACATTAAATCTTATTTTGTTCCATCCACAGAGTGGAAACAAAGTCACAGTGACCACTACTCCTTTTGAGAACACATCGATCAAAATTGGGCCAGCACGCAAGACCAGCTACAAGGGCAAAATGGCTCGACGAAACAAGAAGTCTGGAGCAAAGGAGGGACAGGAAAGGTAAACAGCCATTTTAATATTTAAGTATAACTTCCATCTGTCTATAAGCTAGATGTAGCTGCTCACAGCTAGCTGCTTACTTTGTACTTCTTTGTCTCATTCTCATCTCTCTCTTCCCCCACCTCTCTATCTCTCTATCTCTCTATCTCTCTCTTTGTGCCTTGCAGCAAGAAGCGCAGCTCCCTGTTCCGGAAGATCACCAAGCAGTCCAACCTGCTGCACACCAGCCGAAGTCTGTCGTCCCTGAACCGCTCGCTGTCCTCTGGAGATAGCCTGCCTGGCTCGCCCACTCACGGCCTGTCTGCTCGCTCCCCCACGCAGACGTACCGCTCCCCGCCCGAGTCCGCCTACCTGGGTCAGTCTTTGCTTCATACTAGCCATGGCTATCCACACCCACATACAACTGGGGCCTAATATGCCTCCCAGGGTAGGCTGTAGAAGGGTTTCATGCATCTGTAATTTTATACTATATCTTATTAATATCGCAATAATATTAAAGATCAAACCAAACTTTCTGCAAGCAAACTAGTTACCTGGAGATGCCACAAATCTTAGCATTACCAGATGTAACGTTAAACTATGCACAGAGCACAGATGTCAGTGGATTGCAATCTAGCAGACACTTGTGGTCACTCATTTGTATGAAAGATACGTGTGCCCAGTCTGATGTGTCCCCCGTCTCTCTCGTCCCCTCAGGCACATCGTCCCAGAGCAGCTCGCCAGCGTCCAGCACGCCCAACTCCCCGGCCGCCTCCCAGCACATGCGGCCCAGCTCCCTGCACGGCCTCTCGCCCAAGCTGCATCGTCAGTACCGCTCGGCCCGCTGCAAGTCCGCCGGCAACATTCCCCTGTCCCCTCTGGCCCACACGCCCTCGCCGACCACCTCCTCGCCGCCGCCGATCGCCGGCCACTCGGTGGGCAGCTCCAACACCACGCAGGCCTTCCCGGTCAAGCTGCACGCGTCGCCCCCGGTGACCCGGCCGCGGCCCAAGAGCGCCGAGCCACCCCGCTCGCCACTGCTCCAGCGCGTGCAGTCGGCCGAGAAGCTAGGCCAGCCGCCGTCGTCGTCGTTCCCCTCCTCTTCATCCTCCTCATCGTCCTCGCTCTCATCCTTCACGTCTCCGTCGGTGTCGGGCCAGGAGAGGAAGGTGGGCGGGTCGTGCGTGGTGCGGAAGCACGGCCTGGACGGTGCGCTGCACGGTGACTACCGGCGCGAGCCCTTCCACTGCGAGCCGGCGCTCCAGAGTCTGCAGGAGATCGAGGGGGAGAACGCGGCTGGCGAACGTGGCACCCCGGGGTCGCCCGACGACAGCCCTACGCCCACCCCTACCCCCACGTTTAGCCCCGGAGATGACCTGACGCTCAAGCCATCCCGGAGGCTGGGCAGACAGGAGTCGCCCCTCAGCAGGGACAGCTTCCTCACGGGGAGGGACAAGGCCACGTCGGAGGCCCTGAAACTTGACCCGCAGCCTGCCAGCAAGGCAGCATCCCTACAGACTGAACCGGTCAAGGCCAAAGAGGCCACCGCCGAGAAGCCCCAACCCAGCCAAGCCGCAGTGACCCCAGCAGTTGCATCACTTAAGGTCACCACTGCTGATCGAACCTCACTCTTGAGCGCTTCCATCCCTGTAACCACCTCCGCCAAGGCCTCAGAAAAGGGCTCAGCAACTCCTTTCACCCCAAGTCCGTTAGCCCAAGAGCAGGGTCAGCGGACCGGTCAGAGAGTAGTGATCACCGGCTCTCCAGCCCAGAGCCTTGACAAGGGAAAAGCCTCAGGGCAAAGTCAAGCAGACAAAGGCACTGCACCCAAAGCAGCCGCCACAGAGGCGACCAAAGCAGGGAAAGGGCCAGAGGTGGGGACGGATGGACCTGGGCTCAAGGAAGGGGCTGGAACCAGTGAGAAACTGTCAGAGGCTAAAGCCAAAGCTCAAGGACCTCCAGCCACAGACTCAGGCCCAACTGCAGCAAAGCCCAAGGAGGTGAAGGCCTCAGGCCCATTTGTCACTCAGCGAGGTGCCCGAGAAGAGAAGCGTTTCCTGGAGGTGGTGGAGGAGCACCCCGCGTCCCCTTCCCCGACGGCTCTCTCTCCATCATCCAGCAAGTCACGAGCCGCTTCCCCTGGAGACAGGGCGAGCTTTGTCACCCAGCTGACCAGTGTAGCCAAAACCGTGCTGGGGCCTATGAAGCTGGGCTCCCAGGATGGGAGCAAGGCCAAAGACGGGAGCCCGAAGGGGGCTGAGGAGAAGCGGGGAGGCTCGTCAGGAAAGTCTGAGGCTTCGATTGGAAGTCGACGGGGGGCCACGGGAACATGGCCTGGGCCCGGCTCATCAAAGTCAGATAAAGCCAAGAGCTCCAAGAATCACTGATCATGTCAAGCCAATTACAAATGCCTTTTAGGAAATTTCACAATATCGCGCCAAGTCAGCTAAGCCTGCTTGACTACAAAAAACCCCATATCAGGCATTTGTATCAAAAACGAAACAAGGAAAATAGATCCAAGAAAGGTGCTTCAATAACTGTTGTCAAATGTGTGTGCATATGGTGTTATATGTATGTTCAACATCATAAGTGTATATAGGATAAATATGTATGTTTTCTTAATGCATGTTTCACGTAAAAAAAGAATGAAAACAGACCTAATGCTAGTGAACATTGTGAGCACTCACCCACTCTTCACTGCTCTCCCACTGCCCATGGGAACTGCATATCTACAGTCAGGTTTTTGGAGCATAGCTCAGAAAATAACGTAGCATTGCCTGAGCTATAGCGATGATATCAGATGGATCGTAGATGTCCACTCTGACACCAAACTTCATCTGTTATAAGACACCGCAGCATATGAGCGTTAGTTATGGCACGATGCTAATACAGCTTGGCATTGGCATTAAGGAACACACAAATACTAATTTGTGTACAATGAAGATTGTGGCTGTGTGATATACATGAATAGTTTCTGTAACTCTGATCGTCGCTGAAAAATGAAATGAAAAATGACTCGAAAATTGCTGTATGGCTACTGTTTTAACAGAGCTTTTGCCTTGGTGGGTAAGATTGGTAATGGCAGACTTGCACAATGCTTGCTGGAGTTGCACATCAATGCGTTTGGAAGACGGATTTCTGGCTGATGGTCCTCAAGTCGAGTTTACATGGTGAACAAGGATGCGATGTCAGCAAAGCCCACTGATCTATAAAGAAGTGGGACCCTGCCAGAATAGACTGTGAGGGGTCACCATCAATGTTCATGGTGTCTTGGGCTTTCAGAGAGCTAGGGGAAGTGATGTCAAAAGTACATCCTGTGCATGCTTTCTAATGTGAAGTCAAAGTTTGTGTGTATTTCTCATCAAGCGCAATGTGCTCCAGATGATCAGAGTGGGCATGATACCTATCCATTCAATGCACTATCTGCACCTGCAATCTTGACAAATAGACTTCTTACTGATCTCTTCCTTGTTGTATGCAAAGACATCTTTGTTCTGTGGTGTTGTCTCATAGAAAGAGATGCTGTGATGTTGTGAACAACGCATAGGCAGTCCTCATGGGGACTCACAGTCAATTGTCAGATCTGTCATCTCTGAGTTTATTCTAGATTCTTTTTCTTAATTCTTAACCACATCTATATTCTGCAACCAAGTTCAAGTTGTTAGCAACAAAGAAAATGATCCACATGAAGTTATACAGGGCCAAATCAGAGTAGGCTACTATCATAGGTGTTTTTTGTGCCATTGTAGCTGTCTCATTCTTTTTTTTTTCAATTCAATTAGAGATGTTTGTGCGAGTACTTAATACAAAACGAATAAATGGATGGATTTCTGTGTGTGTGTGTGTGTGTGTGTTACAAATTTATGATGTAGTGATAGAACCTTCGGTTTGTGATCTGTCTGATGGATGACGTTTCCATCTGGGTGTCTGTTGCCTGTGTCTGTGTCTAGTTTTGTAGGCATAGATTCCTTTGCCTGAGGTACAGTACACTTATTGTGTTTGTTAGGGGCAGAAGCTGTTATAAAGAATGCACTTTATTTATGTATTTTATTTATTTTCTAAGCATTTTTTGTTGAAGTATATGCATTTATTTATTATGTATTAATTTATTGACTTGTTTTGAACAGAGTTGTGATAATACCACATGCTCATGGGAATATCACTGTCATTGTCACAATAATGATTTTTAAGTTATTTGTTTGCCTGTGTGTGTGTGACAGCAGGGCTACACCGGGAGCGTAAAATAGTTTTTAATAGACTGGTCTAATTTTTTCGAATGTGCAGAGCGCTCTCACGTCTGGTGTAACCATTTCCATTGATTATAGTGGAGTATAGTGGAGTATTGTTGTAGCATACGATAGGCCTACATGAATAGAACGCTTCAGTCGCGCGCCAGGTGTAGCCCCGCCATGAGAGGGAGAGGAATGGTGCAGAAAGTTGCTGTGTGTGCTTCAAATACCTGTTACAATTTCCATTTTCTGTATTGTTTCTTTACTCAGGCAATGTTGTGAACCAATGCAAAAAAAAAAAAACTGAAGTGCAGTACAAAATAAAGTAAAGTAAAGTAAAAACAAATGTGTATTTTCGTGTTTCTTCTCAACTTAACTGGTGGGTCGGGACGTTCTGGGTGGGTCGTGGAGCTTGTGGTTAAAAAATAAATAAATTTACAATGCTATCAAATCTAACATTGAACCTTTATTAACAGACTTTATTCGTAGCCAATGTCAGTCATTACCATGGACATAGACAATGTTTAGGCCTATGCTACAGGTCAAGTTAGACATCATTTTAGTGGTAAACGAAAGTAGCCTAGGCTGCTACCCTGAAGTAGCCAGGATGGATTCAGTTTAATTGACAAACCGAGGATAAAATAGAACAGTGTGTTGTGTGCAGTGAATTGCTGGCACATGATATGCACATGAGAGCATGAAATCATCAAAACTAAAATGCCACATGGAAACAAGACACCCCTGTCAAAGTCAAACCTGTTGAGTAGCCTAGGTGTTGAGTAGGTGTTGAAAGGTGACATCAGGAGTTGAAGACTTTAAGCAAAGATTCCGCTCTAGAATCTTTGACTTTAAGACACAAAAAAGAGAAAGAAAGTCCAACCAGAGCCCTTCTAAGGAGAGCCTCCCCACTCTCTATTAATCCCATACAAACCGAATTTGGCTGCAGTTCACCAGAGTTCACCTAGATGGCGATCGCGGGCGAGTCCAAAATACATGGGGTCCTATGGAGCTACATGGCTACATTTGTTGTTTTCACCTATTTAACAACTGAAACCCTCAGATTTTATTTTATTTTTCGCAAAATGGATATGGATTTTAAATCAAAAGTGAAATAATCCGGGAGTCATGTCCTTTCGTTTTCTTACAGGTTGGGTCGTTGTTGCCCATAACACGCTAGCATTGATGCTATGCTATGCTATGATCATGCTAATGAATGACGTCATTGGCACGTTTGAAAGGCTTTTTAGAACAATTAAGTGACTTTAAAAAATATAATACTCAACCAAGTGTATTGTCTTTGCCTCCCCTTTCAAATACAATATTCAAATTACTTGAAAAAAAATTATATCCCGAGAAAAGTGGATTTTGAGGGGTACAGCTCCATAGACCTCCATTCATTCTGGACTCGCCCGTGAGCGCCCCTAGATGCAGTACCACACCGGAAGAGTTCCGAGAGTGAAGGTTCTCCCGTGTAGACATTCTCTGGTCCAACCAATCACAGTTCTGATACTAGGTTACTGCTACAGCCGGGTTGCTAAGTAGCTACTGGATAAACAGGAAGTATCTCTCCAACTGTTTGTTTAATTGATAATGTAATGAGAGGCCACGGATGTTTACAAAGGTAACGTTGAAAGACGGTGAAAATGTGCTGTGTTTTGCAAAGGTATGTGTATTTTCTGTCAATGAAAAAGTACTATACATATTCGCTTACGTGAATTTGGTTAGGTTTGATATATGTGTGTTATGTTAGTTACTTACCTAACGTTTGGGGTTAACGTTACACAGTATACCTGTACTGTTTTTGACGTGAACATAGCGTACATACATGCCAGCTAGCGAGCCGCTGGTGTTGTACGTGTGTTGAAGGCGAGATCTGCTTCTGCTTAAGGTGCTTGTTTTTTTGACTGTCCTCTTTTCAAGGGTGGCTTTTCCAGAAAAGCTAGTGAGTTAGCCTAGCTATGCTAAGTTAAGAAAATAATAGGTCATGGGAACAGCAACACAAAGCTGTCTTTATACAGTTAGCTAGCTAGCTAACGTTAGCTCAGTGGTCAATCTAAAGTAACGCAGTCTGTTTATAGAAAGTGTCCCATTGCATGATTTATGAATCAACTAGAAGCTAGACGTTAACCTGGAATCAACCAGAATTCCATTTCCCTTCCTGCTGTCCTGTTAGATGTCCACTGCAATTATTAAAAGCTATGCCTTTACTATAGTGTGTAATATTGGTCAACAGAAATCATAGTCTGGGTGCTAATCAGTTGCGTAAGTAATCAAGTAAATAATCGAATGTCAAGCAATAATACAGTGCTGAGAATATACTACAAATGGTCGGTATTCAGGTCCCCCCCCCACACACTTTTTGACATGTATGGCAATTCTGGAATTCCTGTCACAAGGAAATCACATGTCCCAGTGACACAGTAGAACATTTAGGCCTCCCTTTTCAAGTTTATTGGCATATGGTCAAAGATTTATCTTTGGGGTCATTCCACGTCAATTCAACCAGGGCCCACGCACTTAGGTCTCAAAAAATTCAGAAAAAATTACCAGGTGTACCTATGTTACCCAGGAGACACACTGTAAAATTACTCTTATGTAAGATCAATACTTTCCAAGATACAGCCAGTTTTACAGGGGGAGGGGGGTGTCGATTTTGTTTGGCCTCTTTTTTTTGTCAAAGTTTACAAGCCCACAGCGCAAGAACTAAACCATGTAGGAGGCTCAAATTTTGCATGCTGGGACATAAATAGGAATAGTATGTAGCAAAATCGTCACGTTTTGGCATTTTGCCCATGTTCAGGGTGGAAAATAAAAAAGAAAGATTTGCATAAGACGAGTCAAATTGGTGTTTTCAAAAAGAAGGGATCATGGAGAATAAAGAAAAAAATATTTAAAAAATCTTTGTATATTCCCACAAGGTGTTTGGGTGCTCTGAAAATGATAACCAAAATGATTTTTCAGACTTGTGAGGTCTGCTGTTCAGACCCTGAAGGGATTTGTTTTCTGTTCATTGCTTTTTGTGAGAGTGTTTCTACTTATCTCAGTAAGGAAAATAAATCAAGAGCCTATGTTGAGTACAAATATGTCTTCTGAAGGCTTGAACAGAGCCCAGCCAAAAACTCCAATAACATTTGTATCAACTTTGAGGGACAGCTATGACCATGCAGGATTATCCAGACCAAACGTGACAATTTTGCTACATACTATTCCTATTTATGTACCAGCATGCAAAATTTGAGCCTCATACGTGGTTTAGTTCTTGCGCTGTGGGCTTGTGAACTTTGACAAAAAAAAGAGGCCGAACAAAATCGACACCCCCCTCCCCCTGTAAAACTGGCTGTATCTTGGAAAGTATTGATCTTACATAAGAGTAATTTTACAGTGTGTCTCCTGGGTAACATAGGTACACCTGGTAATTTTCAGAATTTTTTGAGACCTAAGTGCGTGGGCCCTGGTTGAACTGACGTGGAATGACCCTTTGGGAAAGTGTCAGTGTGTGTATATGTATGTTTGTCTGTGAGTAAGAGAGAGAGAGATAACCTAGAGATAGAGGAAGAGAGGTGTGTGTGTGTGTGTGTGTGTGTGTGTGTGTGTGTGTGTGTGTCTGAAGGTGAGAAAGAAGTATATAAAAAGAGTGAGCCCAGCCCATCCATCCCCAACAGTAACTTTGTTTGTGTGCAGTGCAGTGTGGGAGCATTGAAGCTGCTATGGCTGTGAGGTGGCGAGGGATATAGCCATGAACCCTGTGAGGCCTGGTGACTCTCCTGCCCAGAGTCATGCCTCTCTTCTCTACTCTCCCGGCTCCATGGGCTCAGCGGGGGCCAGAGACGATTCGGGGGAGCCAGAGGACCGGGTCAAGATCAAGAGCAAACTTGTGTCTGCCTGGAATAGTGTCAAATATGGTACGCCTTTATGTACTGTGCGTTTTTGTAAACAAAGCCTTCTATTAAATCTATTATACAACTTAATTGCTCTCATTCTGTACTAATAGGCCTATGTGTCTCTTATGAAATTATATGTCATGTTTATCTGTAGGCTGGACTTTTAAGTCAAAATCCCGCTTCAATAAGAGGTCGCCTGTGGTCCTTCTGGGACAGCCTTACTTGCTGAGCTACTCTGGTAAGAGAGTTTGGCTACTGCAAGCCTATGAATGTTCCTCTCTCTTTTCTATTTGTGGAGAAGAACTTTGTTTGCTCGAGGGATCAAAATAGTTTGTTTTTAGTGTTCAGACCTGCCTGGTGTTTTCTTTTTGTCTGTTATTAGTCTGTAAGCAAAATTGGCCGCTCCACCCTACCAAGCACATAATTATAGCCTCATTACCACCATTCTACCTGTAATACCTGCATGACGTGTAATCCATCACATCAGTTAAGACACCTTCCACTGTAATACATAGCCAGCCAGTCATTCCTAATAACCTTATCGGTCTCCCCTTTTCCTTCTATGAACTATTCAGGAGACAGGGAGGCATTCCGCCGAGCCTTTTCCTCTCTGTTTTGGCTGACCTATCGGAAAAGCTTCCCTCAGCTGGCTGGCTCCACACTGACCAGTGACTGTGGCTGGGGCTGCATGCTGCGCAGTGGACAGATGCTACTGGCCCAGGGGCTCGTCCTTCACCTGCTCCCACAAGGTGAGCATACTTGAATGGTCTCACTGTATGAGGTGAGGGTTAGTGTAGGGTATAGTGGTAAGGGTTATTATGTCCAGTATGAAATTCACTGTATTTCCTTGCAAGTTTTGAGGTCTTTCATCTTCTTTTATTTGTTTGTTTTCTATCTGCAACATTGACATTCCGTGTTTGCCTCCTCACCTGGATGTAAATATTATTTATTTTACCATTCTGTCATAGCACAAAGAATTGTGTTAAATCTACTAAATAATACTATATCCCACATGTGATTTCATTCTTTAGGATGGACTTGGTCTGCCTCACATCATACTACTAAAGATGACCTGGAGGTCTTGCCGTCCCAGCCTTTCTCTAGCACAAGCGTGGCCGCAGTAGAAGCCCCCAGAGTCCGGCGGAAAAGTCTGGGCTCCAGTCTGCTGGAGGGGGATGGCAGTGGGAGCGAGGCTACCCACAGGCTTGTGGTGTCCTGGTTCGTTGACCAGCCAGAGCAGCCTTTTGGCCTGCACCAGCTGGTGGAGATGGGCAAGAGCTTGGGGAAGCAGGCCGGGGACTGGTACGGTCCTGCCACTGCCGCCCACATCATTCGGTGAGCCGTGGCTAAAGACAGAGAGTACGCCAGGAAGCTTTCACTTTCTTTGCTTGCTGCATGTAGCTTATTTGGCATGAACAGGATGTTCAATATTTGTTAAGTCTGCTGTGAACCAGTCTTAATGAATGGGGTGCTAAATCACTTTAATCTGAATGAAAGCATTCTTTGCTCGAGACACACCTTGTTTTATTTGCCCCATTCTATTGGCCTGGTGGTTTACGAAGAATGGTATTGCATAGTGCATCAGTTAGTGACATTTGTTTAGTGTTTATTGTTTCTTTGTTTATTTCTGTTCGCCGGTCAATTTGTCTGTTAATCTGTTGTGTGTCTTGGCCTCTGTTAGGAAGGCAGTAGCAGCATCTGACTTATCTGATCTGGTGGTGTATGTGGCCCAGGACTGCACTGGTGAGTGCCTTCTACATGATGGAATCTGAGCCAGTTATTGTGTCAAATGCAATTCAACTACCATGGACCAGGTGTAGTCATGTATCATATGTTTAGAGGGATGTGGGACTAATTCTGTCCTGCAACACCTATATTGTCACAATGAAATATGCGTCTTCATTGTATTTTTTTATATCTCCAGATGCATGTATTCAAAAAGTTTGTCTATTCCGTTGATTAATTATGAACTTGGTGAACGCCAGACTCTAGACCAGAAACATGATGTGTCCGGGTGGACTAACTAGCTAACTTGGATATTTCCACCCTTTGGGGTTGTTGACATTACCGTTTTTGTTACATCCACATCTAGCTGGAATTCTGATGTTGATGCCTCTGTTGTGGTTCTCTGTATGAGCTTTGTGTTCTGTGTGTGATTCGTCTGACTGTATGTGACTGAGCTCAGTGTGCCGCGCTCTTGCCCCACCCTGTGCTGCAGTGTTCAAAGGGGACATTGTGCGACTGTGCGAGCGGCCCCAGCCGGAGGGCCCCAGGGGCCGCGGGGCACCGTGGAGGTCCCTCATCCTCATGGTGCCTGTTCGGCTCGGGGGCGACGCCCTCAACCCAGCCTACACAGAGTCTGTCAAAGTAAGTCATCATCAGATGGTCACAGATGCATGCCGGACACCCACTGTATATGCATACATAGCAGACAGCTAAGGAATGTGACAGTGGAATACATTGGAAACAGATCAGACACTGATACAGATACACATGAATCAAAAAATTATGAATTTGTCCTCATCTCGTTTTTTCAACAGAGACTTCTCAGGTTAGAGTGTTGCATTGGAATCATCGGTGGCAGGCCCAAACACTCACTCTATTTTGTTGGCTTCCAAGGTAAGCGTTACCTCTCAACATTCCAGTTGAATCCGCTGTGTCATATTCAGGGAACATTAAAGGATCCCTGAGCTGACATTATTTACTGTTTTTTTTTTTTTTTTTGTGGGGGGGGTGGTTAAACAAGAATGTGTTCTAAATCAAGAGTCTAAGTAAGCATAAGTTCACTTGATGAACAGTATATCTTTCTTGAAAATGTTGTTTGTTTAATTTAATAAGAGAACAAGTTAGGAATCTGATATGCGGGATTCATGTCATATTCCATGTATGTTTCTGTCTTCAATTTTCCACTCACTCAGATGAGCAGCTGGTGTACTTAGACCCTCACTACAGCCAGTCCACAGTGGAGATCAGCCAAGAAGACTTCCCGTTAGAGGTATAGAGAGGTTCTTTAGTGACCGATTAAAAGGTCCGGACCATTAGACACCGTAATCCCCTGTCAGAAAATGAAAATGGTGGTAAAAAATCTCATGTAACTTTGGATATCTATTGTTTATCTGTGTTCGGTCTCCTCTCAGTCGTTTCACTGTAAGGCGGCTCGGAAGATGGCCTTCAGCCGCATGGACCCCAGCTGTGCTGTGGGCTTCTATGCCAGAAGCCAGCAGGACTTCGAGACGCTGTGTGTGCTGGTCAGTGCGGTATGTAGACGACAGGACCTGGTGTTTCAGTTGTTCCATTTGCATCTGTTCTGACTACCCCATGGTACACAAATGGTTAAAACACTGGACACAAGATGTAACACTTTCCACGTAGCTGTTGACATCGTCCACAGATTAATTGAAAGTCGGCCTAGTGGCATGTGGACCATTGCCTATAGTTCAGGTGACAGGGCATGGCAACAAACCTGGTGTTCAGTTTTGCATATGACCTAATGATAAGATATAAATGTGTGAATTCACCATTTTTCAGTTTCTAAACAAATAATGGACTTTAAGCAGCATGCTTAAAGAACCAAACAGCAATTCACTATGTGTTCTTGACCCCTACCTAGGCACTAAACGCAGAGAAAGACAAATACCCGATGTTCACCTTTGTGGAAGGCCAACGGATGGAAGAGGGGGACGATGGACAGAGTGAAAAGTCTTTTTTCTCTGATGTCTGTATCTTCAGCCAACGCAAGGCAAGCAGCGCGAGCCAGTCAAGTAGCACCGATGAGTTTGTGTTATTATGAGGACACGCTGTATGTACCAGAGTCAACTCTTTAAGGACACAGGACTGATAAAAAGCTGTGTTTGACACCAGCCCTCAGCCAGTCTGAACATGAGTGAAGGTAAACAAATAGGTGTTCTGGGAAAGCTGTCTACACTGAAAGGGCTCATGTAGCCTCTGTGAGCAGACGATGTTTACATGGCCATAGTGTCATGTTTGATAAGCTTGGCGTATGATGCACCTCTCTGAATGTAAAACAAAAACATTGTTTTACACTGAAACTAACTACTGTGACTATACACTGACATGATCCTCACAGATGATCTCTGGGATCTGCTTCCGTTATTTCCGTTCACCTTGTCAATGTTGAGATAAATGTCACACTGTTTTGTTGACACAAAATGTTCATTTTGAAGTTCAAGTATGCTTTATTTGTATTTATTAGTTCAGCATTAATGTTGGACCCATGGTAGATGAAAAAACTACTGACTAGTTGGACATAAAAATATCTTTTGACGGAGCTGAACTTGCTAGTAGCCCCATGTGCTCATGTGTCTTCGTCAGCCTCTGTCAACACTGAGTGTGGTCAGAGGCCTGAGCCTGTTAAGCTGTGGTGTTCGTTAAGGTCCTAAGCAGCTCGGTCCATATGGCCATGTGTCTGTCCGTCCTCAGCAGCAGCTACTGTCTGTCTCAGGGTCTCCTATTCTTATTACCTCACATCAAAAATGTGGGCTTCTGTTATCTTAATTCATGGGGGTTTATATACACTTTATTGTACAGTATTTGTCATTGTCCCAAACACAAAGTGACTGGGAACATGAGTGAAGGATACTCTAGAAGCTACTCTTACATTGGTGTGTGTGTGTGTGTGTGTGTGTGTGTGTGTGTGTGTGTGTGTGTGTGTGTGTGTGTGTGTGTGTGTGTGTTGTGATTTAGGTTTTGGTTGGTTATTGATGGAAATATTTATGCACAATTTGGATCGTTCTATTAATATTACATTAATTGTCTTCTTACATTGAATCAGATATCTGATATCTTACACTGAATCTGTTATATGAAAAGACCAAATAAAAATATGTCTGACATGCTTTATTTCAATGCAGATGATACTAGTACTGTCCTGACGTGTTGATGTGTCTTGAGTCATGTTGGTAACATTGTTAATGGTCTGACTCATCTTGATCATGGATAATTAGCCTTTCACTAGACCTGGTGCCGGTAATTGAGGCAGGATTGAAACAGGAGGGCTTTAGCAAGACTAAGCAGGCAACGAGTGACTCTCCCAGGTCATGTGACAGGATGTGCTTTTTGTAAATGGGTTAAATCTGGACTCCATTCCAAAGCCCATGTGAGAGGCACATGGAGCTAGTGTAATGCAGTCCTGCTGCTAACTAAGAGCACAAGCATACTACAGTTTCAGTGTGGCACGTTAGAAGTCTATCTGTGTCTGGGGTGTGTGTTTTTCAGCATGCATGTATAGGTACCACTGTTTACTTTTCATGTCGTTCCATTTTTATTTACATATTTTCCCCATTAGTTCTTCTCTGGCAATATCAAAATGGACATATTTATTGAACTAGATGTACCGCAGAGCGGTACAAAATATGACCGCCGCCCAGTCCAGCACATTTTTTCCACAAAAATAAATCACGTTGAAAGGCCTATATGATTCTAACTGTCTCACTAAATTGCATTATCCACACTCAATGCTCACTGGTATCTGCTAGACAACAAGTACCAAAACATGATTAGTGCATAGATTTCACATGTAAAATTCATTTTATACAACCCCACCTCCATCTTGCCTGTTCATAATTCTGAGAAATTCTTGAATTGTGTGCATGTGTGCATGTACATGTTTATGTTATGTGTGTGGGTGTGTGTGTGTGTGCGTGCTTGTGTGTATGCCTGCTTATGTGCCTGTGCATGCAAGCGTACATATGTCTACTGTGTGAGTATGTGTCATACGTATGATTACTGTGAATGTATGTGTGTGTGTGTGTGTATGTGTGCACATGAAATGGGTTAACATGACCCCTGGAGGCAAACATACGGAAAAAAATGGTCATCCTAGGCCCTACAGTTCTCAAGATATTCACAGAGAACTGTGTCTGCCCTACCCTCCTTTCGGGGGGTCCAGTCCAGCGGGGGGGCTACAGATCAAAACGAAAAACGACGGTTCCATGCTATCCATGTGGGGTTACATGCCCACCAAGTTTTGTGTACCCCGGTCTTTCAGTGTCCCGGGAATCCCTGTTGGTGTACGTCACTAAATGTACACATAAATTATTTTATTGTAAGGCCCCCCATGAACGAAAGTACACAAAACTTGGCATGCATTCGGAGGGTGTCATAATGATCCTACACTTTTATTTTCATGCAGTTTTGACCTTGTCAGCCAGAGATATTGTGATGAAAACACCTGATTTTTTGCTTTTTAACTAGGTGGCGCTATACATGAAATAAGTGGTAATGGGATGGGTTGACATGCCCCCTTAAGACCAACATACATAAAAAAGGTGGACCTCCTAGGCCCTACGGTTCTCGAGATATTCACAGAAAACTGTCTCCGGCCACCTACAGGCCAGTTGGTGTATAGTAACATAAATTAATTTATTGTGTGGCCCCCAACGGAATTCCACGAAACTTGGCGTGCATACAGAGGGTGTCATAATGATCCTACACTTCCAATTTCGTGCAGTTTTGACTATGTTAGGTCACAGATACCTGCGATTACCTCACACCTCATTTTTACTTTTTTACCACCTCATTTTTACTTAACACCTCATTTTTACTTTTTTGTGTTTAACTAGGTGGCGCTATACATGAAATGAGTGGTTATGTAATGGGTTGACATGGCCCCTTGAGATCAACATACAAAAAAAAATGGTCCTCCTAAACCCTACGGTTCTCGAGATATTCACAGAAAACTGTGTCTGCCCTACCCTCCTTTCGGGGGGTCCAGTCCAGCGGGGGGGCTACAGATCAAAACGAAAAACGATGGTTCCATGCTATCCATGTGGGGTTACATGCCCACCAAGTTTCGTGTACCCCGGTCTTTCAGTGTCCCGGGAATCATTGACGGAAATTTGGGCATGCGAAAAAGAAAAAAAAAAAGAAAAAAAAATCTGACTAAACCTATGACCGCCGCTTCGCTGCGCGGCGGTCATAATAAATACACTGTAATATTAATATATATATATATATATATATATATATATATATATATATATATATATATATATATATATATATATATATATATAATTTAAAAATAAATAACCATTTTACCATCTAATAATATTTACATCAACATCTCATCTGATTTGAAGTAAATTGAGTCATAGCTACTTATCAAGAATATCAAACACAGACAGGTGTCCAGTTCAGTCAGTGGGCACAGACCTCATATCACGGCCGTACTGCTGGAAGTACAGGTGGGAATGGTACTGCAGCTCAGGCAGCACTAGTCGCACACAGAAGCCCTGCTCCAGCTGGCTGAGGTTGGCCTTGAGCTCGTACCCCATGATGGTGGCCGAGTTGGTCTGCCAGGGCCGCACCAGATCCTCCAGCTGCCCGGGGGGCACCCCCTCGCGGGCCACGCACCTCCTGCGCACGCGCTCGGTGGCCTTCCGCAGCTCCGCCACCTCACGTGTCAGCCTCTTGCGCCCGTACATCTCGGCCTTCTCCCAGAAGAGCTGCAGGAAGAAGTCGTAGAGCAGCGTGTCCAGGGCGTTCCAGGTGCTAATCCTCTCCTTGGAGGCCTGGTCCAGCGTGGCCACACTCAGCACCGAGCGTACGTTGAGCCGCACGTACGCCAGCTCGTCCAGGCCCACGCCCAGCAGCGCCCCCAGCAGCACCAGCGACTCGTCAAAGTGCTCGGCGATCATCACCAGGTGGAAGGTCTCCTCCAAGCGTGCCAGGTCCTCCGGCCACGAGCTGTTCCACTGCAGGTTGTTCAGCCCCATGTCAAAGCACATGGGGTTCTTAGCCAGGCCGTTTCCCACCTCCGTGGGGTCCCAGTAGGCCTCCGGGTTCTCCAGGAAGATGGTGAGCGCCGACTTTCGCTTCAGGAAGCCGGCTGCAGCTGCGGCCACCGCGGCAGCATCGGCTGCCTTCTGGGCCTTGGCGAAGGCAGGCACGGTGGAGGTGTAGTAGTTGAAGACGGACTCGAAGGTGTGCAGGGGCTCGCGCAGCAGCGTGATGTACACAGCGTTCTGGGGCATCACCTTCCTCACCTGAGTCAGGTCCAAACGCATGTGGCTGCACAGGATGTCAAACTGGGAGGAGCCGTCCGGCAGCTCATCAACAAACTCCGCTCGGAACCTGCGTGCCAGAGGACACAGTGTCCAACTGTACTGCACACTGTCTTTTTAAAACACACAACCTACTTGATGAATACTGAACACTAACACTAGCTCACTGCTTTTTAATTTGACCACTCTCAGACTTTGCTGTTGTTTTACTGAAATCATATCCAAAATAGAAACAAAGACTACTTTGCAAACAAAATGTTTTGACTGTTAATTACTTTGAGTAAATTTGCCATGTTGTTTTTCCTCATGAAAGAAATAGTAATATGTTTTAGGTACCTCTCAGGGTAACTGAACTGGTAAGTGTAGTATGGGAAGGCAAATGTGGCTTTCTCTCGCTCGCCAAGCCGAAACAGAAGGTTCTGGACAGTGCTGCTCCCCGTCTTGTGTGTTTTGAGGAAGACGATTGGTGGTGGGGTCCTCCTCCTCCTCTCAGTGGTGGAGCCGGTGATGTCCTCTGTAGGCTGTGTGGTGGCCACCTCACCTGACTTCCTCCCGCTGTTCTCCTTGTGGGAGGTCTGTTTTTGTTTGTGCTGTGCATTTTCATGCTTTGTCCTTTTCTCTACAACTGGTTTTTGGCTAGTTAGAAATGAACAAAAAATAATTTTTTTAAAAAACTTGTATATGTTAGTCACAGTTAGTTGACATATGTGCCAATGTCATGAACACAGAAATGAACAAAAAATTAAAAAAAATTAAAAACTTATATGTATATGTTAGTCATATGTTAGTTGACATATGTGCCAATGTCAAGATGACTTTACTTATATCACCTCCCAACTCTCCCCACATGTTTGAACGTCTACTTTGCATCATCTAACAAAACTATGTGTGAAAACTAGCCAAAAACCAGCTGGGAAGAGCATTGCCTACCTGAGAGGCTGAAGAGAGTGAGTGGCCAGCAGCATAAGCAGTAAGGTCACAGCCAGAGTCACCAGGAGACCTGTCATTCGGTGCCTCCAGAACTGGTGGGACACCCACCGAAGGGTCATCTCCCTAGACGCAGTCCACCTGCTCGGCCTGTCTGTGCGCGGCGCTGCCCTATCCCACACATGCTGGCTGGGATCAGTGTTTCCAGAGGTAGTAACGGAAGGCTCATGAGGACCTGGGATCACCTCACTAAGCTGGCTCAACCTCCCACACATTAGAAGGGCATTGTGGGAAGGTTGTTTTCTCCTTGGCTATCTGTTGTTATCCTCACAGAAAGTGTTTCCCTGTTTGTTTAGTTGTTTATTTTTTTTATCATTTTTTATGAAAACATTGACAAAATGTAATATCAACATATTCATATAAACTGTCAACAGACTAGATTTCAGATGTTAAAAGAGGAGACTGAACAAAATATCTTGTCCTATATGTCATTGTCAAGGCTTTTTATCATCTTCTTTTGACTTGTAATTGCCAGATTATTTGAAAACCAAAACCATTCACTTTTTGTATGGTGTAAACTGGATTGCCTCAGCCTATTAAAAAGTCCTAATCCTTTTATTGGCCTTTGCTTTTACACACTCCGTTTTAAGATTTAACATCCCAGCCCTAGTGCAAAAGGTGAGTAGGCCTATTTTTCTTCAATGCTTTTCGTGGTAAATATTTTAGGATAGGTCGTCAGTTTATGGTTTTATCGGTAAAATAAATTAAAACCCGTTTAGATTACAGCTATTCAAGCTTGGAAACCAGCGTGAGGCATTTTATTCCCAGCTTGCTGAGAAAGTAGCACACCCATCCCCCAATGAACGCAAGCAGCCCGCATTCCACCCTGCAGTGCAGCTGACACCAGGCATGCGCGGTGACTTCTGTGTCGTTTCTATGGGGGCTAGAGGGCGCTAACGCTCCACTGTTTGTAACATTGCGTCCAAGCAGTTTCTCGGTGATAGAATCAGACGAAATGGAGGGGGGTAAGAGGGAAAAAAAGCGAACTGGCAGCGTCGCCCTTTGTTTCTAGCCAGCTAAAGAAATCGAGGGGAGATACCGGCGAAACCTGTATTCACTGTGTGTAAGTTAAATGAACCGTGTTTATTCTCCTAGAGCACATAACGTATATATGTACAACATCACTATTTGTGTAATTTTTGTAAAATTTGTTTCCTTATTTGCTTTGGTCGTTTTTTTCAAGAGCTCGTTCCCCACAGCAAGACCGACATTATAGCCTCGGTCGCAGCGGCAGAGGGGGAATGAATGAATTATTCTTTTTGGAAATCTAGCTTGAGCGGGGACTGAGCCAGGGGTACGGGTGGCGAGTAGGATCAATTGGGTTATAATGTGAAAGATTTTAGTATTTTTTGCCGGTTTTTGCCATATCAAGGGCCAGTAGCGAAACGACTAGAATCTCTCAGTTAGGAACATGATGGAGGACAGCATGGCCGGCTAGCAGCCTGAATCCAAACTATAGCAAGCAAGCTATGCTAACTGTTAGCTAGCGAACCGACTGTTTTGCCTGTCTTTGTCTTTTCTCTTAATTGGTTACCTTTAAGTTACTCTTCGTACGTTCCCTACGGTATTTTCGTGTAAGCAGTTTATGTACACTTTTCATTATTTCTTCCCCTGAACAGGAATATATTCAGAAATAGTCTCTAAACAATATAAAGCTGTTTCCTTTGTTTATTAGCTGGATATAGCTTGTTAGCCACAGTAGTCTCTCTCACTTTAACAGTTACAAGCTAGCAGTTAACTATAACGTTGGCTAACGTTAACGTTGGTTGTGCGAAAACGATTTAATGAAGTCATACTAACAGCTTGCATTCTGTCGAGTACATAACAAATATTGTATTGTAGTTAGCTTTGATCGCCGGGCAAAACCTTTGGACTGGATCGTAACGAAGCTGCCATTAGCTTGCCTATATTTGAACATGGTGGTGGGGCTGTATTAGTCTGACTGGCTAGCTATCGCGCTTACTTTTCCTAAATGCAAACGCTCGAATAAAACTCGTAGTATGGTCACTATCTGAACTACAAAAAGCACCACATATTGTGAAGAACTGTATTTTTGTTATACTAACATTTAACAAAGTTAGCATAACCAGGTACACACAGCCAGACTGTTAACACAACAATCCTTGATAATACACTTTAGCAGCTCCCGGTTTTCGTTAGCTAGCATTGCTATCTGCGAGAAATATAGTGTATTTTGATGCGAACTTGCCGGGATCTTGTTTTTTTTTTTTCCCTTTTATTAGCATTGCATGGTTACACTTGTCTGACATTTTATTTTGGCTCTAGTTTGTGAAAAAGCTATTTCATTTATCTCTACATTTTTCCAGTTGTGTAACACTGGCATACTGATTGAGATAATGTAAATAAGAGAATCGGTATAATCTCAGTCAAAAGTTAATTAATACTGTTAAGGCTGTGCATTGCATTTGTCAGATTAAACATTACAAAATTAAACATTTTTTTACAAATAGTTTGTGTTTTGCTGTTGGCTGTGTTGGTTGCTTTTGTACTTTCTTGAAGAAGCAACAAGCGGCAGACCTGCATTGCTCTCAGGTTTTACCGGTTTCTGTTTACTTTCGGGAACTCTCCGGCGCGCATAATATGATGTCATGGTCACGGTCATTAAGCATTGGTCTCGCAAGTTTGGTGTCAGCCTCCTTTCATATCAGTGTCACTATCGAGTTTTGTCCAGGTGCCATTCTGCCAGTACTAGGGCATAATAGAAATCTACAACAAACAACTATGGAGAACCTATGGCACCCCTGTCCATATATTTTCTGGTAAAATATTTTAAGGGTTATCTGCAAGCTGGGGATGTTTCTCTTTTTGAGTGATTTTTCTTTTTTTCCCTGCTTGAGGTAAAGTTGAGATAATCAAGGGGTTGCTGCAGATTTACAAGTGTACTAGTGTCACAGCCTTAAAACACACACTTCACAATCCCCAATGTTTAGTGTGTACTAAAAAATATGTTTTTTTGCAAAGGATTTTATTACTCGCTGTTAGAGTGAGGTTGCATTAGCTAAAGTATGAATGCTTTGTTTTTTAGGAGACAGTATCATGATTATAGCTTTGCCTGGCAGTTGCCTAATGTAGATTTTAGCAAGTCTCTGCCTTCCATGATCTGATGGTCTTGATGGATCCCAAAGTGCTTAGAAGAGTCTTTAATAATGCTGTCATTACTTGACCTTCAAATATACCAACAGGTAGTGTTAAGAATCATAGGTTAGGGTTACTCTAAACCAAGACAGTTTGATGTTATAGGACAGTTTGTAGGGCGAGGAGGTGTAACTTAATGATTCCCAGTCTTCTCATTGAGAACTTAGAAGAGCGCCCGGAGGATGCAGACCTTCACCAGGACCAAATTGCCGTACCTCACAATGTTAATGAAAGTGATAAATAATTCTTACATTTTTTTAAATTTAATTGTTTTTTCCTTGGCTCATAATACTCTCCTCCATCAAGTTTCTTCAGATTCTGGTCAGTAGTTTTTGCACAATCATGCTGGCAAATGGCAGACAAACAAACAAGCTAAATCAAAAACATCACTCCTCAGTGGAAGTAACTAGTGAATCACAATGGTCAGGATTCTGTTAGGAATTGTATTTAGCTGGAATTAAGCATGGCAATGATTTTCTCTTTCTACTTCTCTCTCTGCAGGACAGTGCTTTGCTGCTTTCATTCCTCCAGCATCTGCTGACAGATGTCCACTCCCGACCCCCCCATGGGAGGGACCCCTCGGCCGGGTCCCTCCCCTGGCCCTGGGCCTTCTCCTGGGGCTATGCTGGGGCCGAGCCCTGGACCCTCTCCTGGATCGACCCACAGCATGATGGGCCCGAGCCCAGGGCCTCCTTCCTCAGGTCACCCCATGCCCCCTCAGGGACCATCAGGGTACCCACAAGAGAACATGCATCAGATGCACAAGGTAAGACAAAGCACAGCAGAGTAGGGGCTGCACAGTTAATAGATTTTTTTAATCTTAATCGCAGTTTCAACTAATGCTATTAGCTTATCTCAAAAGCTGCAATTAATCGTGCAGCTCGCAACTCTGTCCCGATGGTTAATCTTGTCACATCTGTAATGTTTGACAGACTGTAAAACTCACCTAAAAGGGGCGTTGTGCTTCTCATGCATTAGGCATGCTCAGCAATCAAAAGTGGTCCAACTTAAAGCGAAATTTGGAATACTGAACTGAAGCTGGATTATTAAAAATAACTTGCATATTAAATCACAATATCTGCAGGGAAAAATTGCAATGGAAATAATTGCAACACGTTTTGCTACATTTAAACACAATTACAGATGAATATATATACACACTTCTAATTACGTACATCATTTTACAGTTCCAGTTGCATGTTAAAGTTTTAGCAACCTTTAAGTAGGTTCCCTAAACAGAATCCCATAGGCAGGGTGATCTCTGACTTTGAGATTCTGACTGTGTTTGGTATCGCCTACAGCCCATGGAAGGCATGCATGAGAAGGGCATGCCCGATGATCCACGCTACAGTCAGATGAAGGGCATGGGCATGCGGCCTGGCGCCCACAGTGGCATGGGCCCTCCCCCTAGCCCTATGGACCAGCACTCCCAAGGTACTCGCTCATATGGACTCCCCCCCCCCAGGGGTGCTGTTAGCTGTGCTAGTAACCTTTTAGATGATGTTTTGGTTTACATCTTGTTTTCTCTTTGCTAGTGCAGATTGGAGAGGTGTATATAAAATATTGATAGACATATCCTAATGGCATCATTTTTAGTAATTGAGAAGGAAATGTTTTGGACAGTTGACTCGCCAATAGAATGAAGTAGATCATTAGGAAGCGTTAACCTTCACAGCAAAAGTGAATACTTGAACATCAATTGCTGTGACGTGTATACACAAATAATATGACCTACTCCCATGTGGTCTCATAGCAGTGGCTTAACCAGTGGAGTGAAAAGGGCAAGGATCCGTGGTGCGGGCGTCAGCCAGCTGCACTGTCAACCACATCGGCCAGTTTCTTCTCTTTCATCAGCGCTGCTTTGTTCTGGAGAGTGTATAGCAGACGCTCAGCGAGAGACAAAGGCAGGGAGTGAGAGAGTGAGGGAGAGACAGAGGGGAAGGGGAGTTCCCCCCTCAGAGACAAAAACACAGGCAGCTGTCAGAAAACCACACTCACCAGAGAAGCAGAGCAGAGGTACATACAGATGAGCACTGGAGCATGAACCAGTCAAAACACAGGGACAGCTCAGTCATACTGCTGCTTGTACTTTATGAAATGTTTTATTATACCTAGTAATCCTATTTTGTTGTGGTACATACATCTCTCAAGGCCGCTTAGATGACCATTTAGTGGCTTTGCCTTTTTTATTAGCTGTTTGTCAAATGTCTTGGTGTTCTTGTTTTTGAGCCAGTACTAACATTTTGCTGCTGCTGCTGCAAGTAGTCCCTGTTCTCCTCCTCCATCTGTGCTCATAATTTCCCTGTTGGTCTTTTCTTCCTCCTCCTCCTCCAGGTTACCCTTCTCCTCTCGGGGGCTCTGAGCACGCTCCCAGCCCCGTCCCAGCCAACGGCCCCCCCTCAGGCCCCATGATGCCCTCGGGCCCGGGTGGGGTGCCCATGGAGGCCGGCGACCCCCAGACCATGTCCCAGCAGCAGGGCCAGCAGCAGCAGCAGCCCGGCCGAGGCGGGGTGCCCGGGGGTCCCGGCGCTGGAGGTCCAGGGGGGCAGCCCGGCGCCGTGGGGGGTGGCGGCGGTGGCCCTGGCGGTGGCCCGGGCGGAGCAGGGGGACCCACACCCTTCAACCAGAACCAGCTGCACCAGCTCCGTGCCCAGATCATGGCGTACAAGATGCTGGCGCGCGGGCAGGTGCTGCCAGATCACCTGCAGATGGCAGTGCAGGGCAAGAGGCCCATGCCGGGCATGCAGCCACAGGGCATGCCCAACATGCCACCGTCCGCCGGACCCGGAGCAGGGCCTGGGGCAGGCCCCGGACCTGCATCCGCCAACTACAACAGACCTCATGGTAAGGTCCAGGCTGGGGTTTTTGGGGTAAATAAACATTTATTACCAGATGCAGACAATTCATTTTGGACACACAGTGACATCTGGTGGTGGGATTTGAAGATAGTGCCACATCAACATCCAAAGGCCACTACATAACTTGGTTCTCTTGTATCATGTTAGTCTGTTGCGACTTGTTAGTCTTGTTGCAATGTTGAAATGGAAAGAATTATTTGAAAATATTTATGTATTTTATGGAATATTTATGTTTATTTTGTTATATACATATCTTTTTTAAATATTTCTGTTCCTGCTACAGGAATGGTTGGACCCAATATGCCTCCTCCAGGGCCTTCTGGAGTCCCCCCAGGAATGCAGGGGCAGCCCACCAACGGACCACCCAAATCCTGGCCTGAAGGTGAGCCCCTGCCCAGGCGGACGAGCACAGACAAGTTAATCAATTGGACAGTGCACAAATCTTGCCTGAAATTAACTATACTGACCTATGCAATGGATCCTTTTTGAATGAGAATTTGAATGTTGCTATATTTGACTAGTAGATAACTTTCATGGGTTCCCAATTTGGACAAGAATAATATTATTGAGACAGTCCTAACCCAGCGGTTGTTATATTTGAAAGTAATGGTTTAAGATGAGAGAAATGTGCCACTATTTCCGTACTAATGAAAAAGCGTCATCCCTCCAGGTCCCATGGTGAATGCTGCACCCCCCATCAGCACTCCTCAGAAACTCCTCCCCCCTCAGCCCACCGGACGGCCCTCCCCTGCGCCCCCCTCAGTGCCCCCGGCCGCCTCGCCCGTCATGCCCCCTCAGACCCAGTCCCCCGGGCAACCGGCCCAGCCGCCACCCATGATGCTCCACCAGAAGCAGAACCGCATTACGCCCATACAGAAACCCCGCGGGCTTGACCCGGTGGAGATCCTGCAGGAGAGGGAGTACAGGTCAGACACAGGATAAACACACACACACACACACACACACACACACACACACTTCAAAGTGTACTATTTACTTGTGTTCACATCCATACATACCTTTAAGCATACCATTCTCATAGAACACGCATACATACTATGCACATAGACACCATCATATACCTCGAAACATACTATTCACACACTTACCCGCTCACCCTTGCTTTTGAAATCCATCCTAAAAAGTAATATTTTTTACTTGTGACAGGCTCCAGGCTCGTATAACACATCGCATCCAGGAGCTGGAGAACCTTCCAGGCTCTCTGGCTGGAGACCTGAGGACCAAAGCGACCATTGAGCTCAAGGCTCTGAGGCTGCTGAACTTCCAGAGACAGGTGAGTCCTCTGGCCAACTCTCTCAACTACAGGCGTGTTTGGAAACGGGTCTCCACAGTTGAGATTTCATTGTTGAATACATTAAACCCAAGAATGAGTTAGATATCAAATGAACGTGCATGATTTTAAATGCTAGTATTTATGTAGATATCTTGAAAATATCATGGACTGTGTCTAATATGAAGCCTTAGTACTGAAACTGAGGATAGTTTAAACATGCACTGAATAAGTAAAGACTGTAAACTATGCTGATCTCGATCTCTCTCTCTCACGCTCTCTCTGTGTGTTTGCGTCTTTGTCTCCCTGTGCAGCTGAGGCAGGAGGTGGTGGTGTGTATGCGACGCGACACGGCGCTCGAGACGGCCCTGAACGCCAAGGCCTACAAGCGCAGCAAGCGTCAGTCCCTGCGTGAGGCCCGCATCACCGAGAAGCTGGAGAAGCAGCAGAAGATCGAGCAGGAGCGCAAGCGCCGACAGAAGCACCAGGTACCTCTTCTCTCCTCTCCTCAATTCACCGCTGTCATGTATCCATAGCAATGCAACTGGACCTTCATCCATTCAATCCATCCATGTGCTGTTGAGCTCCTTTTGATTTGGTGTTGGTTAACACAAGCTGTAGTTAATGATTTCAAAGCTTAGCGTAATGCATCAGCTGCAAAAATGATGATCTGTCAAGTTCAGTATTGTAAAATGGCTGAAGTTAAAATATTAGACTCTAATATCAAATGCTAGTTTTCACTGTGGAAGGGATCTCTGATTATACGGTGCAGTGGCTCTAAATGGTTGTCGTTGTTCTTTTCCTCAGGAATACCTCAACAGCATCCTTCAGCATGCCAAGGACTTCAAGGAGTACCACCGCTCTATCACAGGCAAAATCCAGAAGCTGACCAAAGCCGTGGCCACCTACCACGCCAACACTGAGCGCGAGCAGAAGAAGGAGAATGAGCGCATCGAGAAGGAGAGAATGAGGAGACTGATGGTGAGCACACACACACACACACACACACACACGCACACACACATGCACACACACTTCATATTGGCTACATACACAATGCACACTTGTCCATATCGGGGGTACACACACACAGGCACATGCATTCACATTGGCAGCACACATAGACATGCATACTTGTGCTTCGAGGCTACACATGCACACTCAACCCTGACCACATACATGTACCCGTGGCTTTGTTTCTTTGCTCACACTGGTCACTGCTCACAGGCTGAAGATGAAGAGGGCTACCGTAAGCTCATTGACCAGAAGAAGGACAAGCGCTTGGCTTACCTGCTGCAGCAGACGGACGAGTATGTGGCCAACCTCACCGAGCTGGTGCGCGCCCACAAGGCCGTGCAGGCCGCCAAGGAAAAGAAAAAGAAGAAGAAGAAGAAAAAGAAGGTGAGTGGGAGCGAGGGAGGGAGGGAGAGTCTAGCTGAAGGACTGCCATTTTCCCCACTTCTCACGTATTTGGAGCTCAAGTTTGAAGGAACTGATTGATTGTCTTGATGTTGAATCCTTGTTCTGTGTTTCTTTCAAAAGACGGAGAATGCCGATGGCCAGACCCCTGCCCTGGGCCCAGATGGAGAGGTGTGTGTCTAGTACAAGAAAGAGCAGTTCTACATTGGTTGTTTTTGCAGTTCTACATTGGTTATGTTGATCATGTAGCAAACTGTTGTCAGTTTTGAAGATAAGAAATGAATGTTAGCCAGGCTAACCTAGTTAGCATGCTAACATTGCACTTGTGTGTTGTGTCCCTGGAAGCCTCTGGATGAGACCAGTCAGATGAGTGACCTGCCAGTGAAGGTCATGCATGTGGAGAGTGGCAAGATCCTGACTGGGGAGGACGCCCCCAAAGCAGGCCAGCTGGACACATGGCTAGAGATGAACCCTGGGTGAGTTGCTTAAACGGACCGGCTGTACTGTATGTCGTCATCTGGATGATGTGTTGTCGTGTGTGTGTGTGTGTGTGACAAAGTAGTGTTTGTATGTTTGCAGTCTTGTGATCTGTGGGTCCCTTTTTGCACAGGTATGAAGTGGCACCACGTTCAGACAGTGAAGACAGTGGATCAGAGGAAGAGGAGGTACAGTCTCCTATCTCCCTTTTTTTACTCTGCCTTTCTTTCCGTCCTCTCTATCTTCTTTTTGACATATCTGTCTGGGGGAGCTGTAGCGGCAGCATCCATACCTCCGGTCTATTTGACCACAGGGACCTGAGTTTGTTTCCGACCCATGGTCATTTCCTTGTCTCTCTCTCTCTCTCTCTCTCTCTCTCTCTCTCTCTCTCTCTCTCTCTCTCTCTCTCTCTCTCTCTCTCTCTCTCTCTCTCTCTCTCTCTCTCTCTCCTCATTTCCCGTCAATCTCTACTGTCATATCTCAATTAACCCCCCCCCTAAAATAAACTCATATAAAAAGCCATGGCTGTTCTAAAAATCGTTTTGAGCCTAAACCTAATTTGCTCTGTGGGCCTCTTTCCCTCTGGCAGGACGAGGAGGACGAGCCTCAGCCATCTCAGGCTCCCACCACCGAGGAGAAGAAAAAGATTCCAGACCCTGACAGCGAGGAAGTATCTGAGGTGGACGTACGTCACATCATCGAGTGAGTATCAGTCTATCTCTCTCGGGGCCCAGGATTGTTGCTTATACCTACCAGTTTCCGCACTTTGCTGCAGATGCTGCTAATATTAGTAACTGATATGATATAAAACATTTTAACGAACACATTCTGCCATGCGGGCCGAAAAACAACTGGATTGAGTTCAGGTGCTGGCCCGACATGTAAAAACTGTTAAGTGAGCATTGATACAGACTCACTCTTTAGGGCATTAAAGTCCCTATCCCTACCCACTTCCACTTAACCTGAATGGGTTTTGGATGGCCCTTAATGTGGCACGCCCTCCACATGAGCACGCTAACGGAGTGGAAGTGGACAGGGAGAGGGTCTCGTCGCTAGTTTCACAAAAGACATGTTTGTTGATATGTACGATGGTGTCCCTGGGTCAGACTGGGATCTGGCCTTGGGTGGTGTTTGCATTCTAGAACACAGGCCTCAAACAGATCGACCTTGTAGAACCAAAAAATACAAACAGGATAAGACTTGTTTGTACTTATGGGCAATTACACAAACATGCTGTTTTGACTTTCTTTTCTGTATGTTAAGCCCATTGAATTGCCTCTATCTATCAGATGCCTCTATGTATCAGATACACTTGCCTTGCTTAATGTTGGAGGCGCCTGATGATCACTGTTCCTCAAACGGTTCTTCTTCTGTCCATCCGTGTCTCAGACATGCCAAGCAGGACGTGGACGATGAGTACGGGAATGCTGCCTTCAACCGCGGCCTTCAGTCCTACTACGCTGTGGCCCACGCTGTTACAGAGAAGGTGGACCGGCAGTCCACCCTGCTGATTAACGGACAGCTCAAGCAGTACCAGGTAGCGAACGCACCCACAGTGGCTGTGTTTATGTACAACTTTTTAACGTGAATGTTGACATTCAAGAACGAAATCCTAAATGGATGCTTGAAATGCATACAATCTTGTAAGTCGAACAAAAAAATGATTTGGCCTTCAGGGTCATCAACTTCTGAGCTGGACATACATTTGACATTTGTCTCTTCATGGATAAACCAGGGACTCCAAGATCTCCTTGGTGTCTTTCACTTGTCACATGTCTCACACACTCTCACTCACTTTTTCCTTTCTGGTTGTTTTGTCTGTGTCTGTCTTTAGATCAAAGGGCTGGAGTGGCTGGTGTCTCTGTACAACAACAATCTGAACGGCATCCTGGCTGATGAGATGGGGCTGGGGAAGACCATCCAGACCATCGCCCTCATCACCTACCTCATGGAGTTAAAGCGCATCAACGGGCCCTTCCTCATCATCGTGCCCCTCTCGTGAGTGGACAGGCCTCTTCCTCACGCTGTTTACCGCTCACTGCCATTGTCTCTTTTCTAACCTGGTCACGCTATATGTTTCTTACCAGGAGTATCAGAGTGCAGAACTGTTACTTGTTATTGTGTCCTGCAAACCCGTTAACAGTGTGTGGTAGTATGGCAATAATGGGCTTTAATGTCTAATTCTTCTCATCACTTTCTTTTGTCAGAACTCTCTCCAACTGGGTGTATGAGTTTGACAAGTGGGCTCCATCTGTGGTAAAGGTCTCTTACAAGGTGGGTCGACAGTACATTTAAAGGAACCGTATGTAAGAAATGTATTTCAATTAATCATAAAATGGCCCAGATATGTCACTAGACATTAAGAAATCATGTTCATTTCAAATACTTATATCACTGACAACAGTAGTAAGGCCAGGATATTGTCATTTAAAAAGTGAAGTTGCAGCCCTCAACTGATGTTGATGTTGTCATGTTGTGTTTTTGCCTGATGCGCCACCCTCCACCTATCTACTAATGACGAAGTCAGTAGTGTTTCGGCATCCAGGTTGCCAGCTCTGCCAGTCAGGGGGGAGGGGGAGGGGATACACCGCTCTACAGTAATTTGAGAGTGATTGCAGTACCAGTTTTGGCCACAATCTTACATACGGTTCCTTTAAAAATAGGAATACTTTGAAATGAATGAGGAAGAACACATTGAAGAGCTGCAGTCCTTAAGCAATATGTCTATGTGGATATCAAAACTGTGGGTGTGTGTTGGCAGGGTTCCCCAGCTGCTCGTCGAGGCTTCGTCCCCCAGCTACGCAGTGGCAAGTTCAACGTGCTGCTCACCACATATGAGTACATTATCAAGGACAAGCAAGTTCTGGCCAAGGTGAGTCTCCTCCCAACACGCACAAGCTCATCTTTATGCTTTATTCTCAAACCCACACACAGAAGAGAGAGTTGAAGATAGAACTTTTGAAGAAACTTTTGGCAACCTTGAAAGAAGCCTTTTTGAATAACAGCCTGACCTTATTTCATAAAAGGCCCTTGGCCCACTCATGCCTCATCCTCACTGAAACCTTTTGGAAACTGTTTCAAATGTGTCTTAGTTAGAACATTAGTGTTGTATGATGTACTTGACATGTAGCAATACCCCATTTTACTTAGTACTGATTAAAAAATGGCATTTTAATCAGGTTTTAGTATAAACTGTATTTGTTTGCATTTGGAAAAAAAAATCTGTCTGTTGTTGATGGGTTTTGCCTTGTTTTTTTGTGTGTGTTTTTAAGGTTTTTATTTTATCAAACAAGCTGTGGATGGTATTGTATCAAAGACATGAGTTTGGTATTGTGACAACACTAATGGCTTGCTGAAATGCTCCTACAGATCCGCTGGAAGTACATGATCGTGGACGAGGGTCACCGCATGAAGAACCACCACTGTAAGCTCACCCAGGTGCTGAACACGCACTACCTGGCCCCGCGGCGGCTGCTGCTCACGGGCACGCCGCTGCAGAACAAGCTGCCCGAGCTCTGGGCACTGCTCAACTTCCTGCTGCCCACCATCTTCAAGAGCTGCAGCACCTTCGAGCAGTGGTTCAACGCGCCCTTCGCCATGACTGGGGAGAAGGTGGGTGCAGGAGCACCATGCTGTCCTGTTTCGGTTTTGTTTGGGCAGTTCTGGTCAATATTTGGCTGCCTACACGCTGACCAGTGGCAGTAGTAAATTGTATATTGTTTGCTATGGATCAGCAACTTAACAGTTGGCACCGCCACTGATCCACCAGCAACGTGGAGCGTAATGCGAGGCTCTTCAATGTCTTGAGTTTGACGTCTCCTAGGAACATGTCAGGCTTTCTGAATGTTCTTTTCGTACAGATTGTAGTAATTCACTTAGCATCATTTAGCAATGAGGGAGAACTTTGTTTGAATTAGTCAAAAGTCTGAGCGTTGCATTACCCTCTGCCCCTTTCCCAAATGTCAGTGTGATCTCGCTCAGAAGTTCCGCAGAACTTTTTATTTGGCACTGTGTGCTGTTCTATTCTCTGGTTGTGTGTTGTGCTTGATGTGCAGCATTTTAACAGCAATTGTTTTTGTGTTCTCATAAGTGTTTGTTGACCCATTGACCCGTTTTTCTTCTGGTGTCCCCTCCCAGGTGGACCTGAACGAGGAAGAGACCATCCTGATCATCCGTCGTCTGCACAAGGTGCTCCGGCCTTTCCTGCTGCGCCGGCTCAAGAAGGAGGTCGAGGCTCAGCTCCCCGAGAAGGTCAGCAACTGGACACACACACACACACACACACACACACACACACACACACACACATTCCTAGTATACACTGGAATGGGAAGATGCCCCATGCCCATCGAGACTAATCCGGAGGCTCCTCCTGACACATGCCCCTGTTTGTCCACCAGGTGGAGTATGTGATCAAGTGCGACATGTCTGCGCTCCAGAGGGTGCTGTACAGACACATGCAGGCCAAGGGAGTCCTGCTCACGGATGGCTCCGAGAAGGACAAGAAGGTGAGACCAGGAACACAAGCATGTTCCACGTTGTGCTCATACACAGCCATGTTTAAATGACTGCTTTAATCCCCCCCGTCTCCCTGTGACTGAGTGCCGTCACTACGGTTGAATATGCGCTCTGACTGCCATACCAGCGGGCCTGGCTCTTTGGCGTTGCGGTCAACCCGGAATATGCGGGTAGTTAGCCATTGTTTGGTGAAGTCGTATGCGGCTTTCCTAAATAGTCCGTTTGTTGTGTTGACTGTTTACCACCTGAGGTTAACCTGATGCCACATCCATGTCTCTCTCTCAGGGCAAGGGTGGCACCAAGACTCTGATGAACACCATCATGCAGCTGAGGAAGATCTGCAACCACCCCTACATGTTCCAGCACATCGAGGTGAGGAGCTCCGGCCGCCTCAGTGTCCACCACACACACACACACACACACACACACACACACACACACACACGCACACCCCTCCTCAAGCAGCAGCACTGCTCTCTCAGCTCCACCACAATCACATAGAGGAAAACCCCCAGTAGCCAGAACGTTGCGAAGGGTCATCACATTCAGTACTGAAGGCGACTTCTATTGTTTCCCTGTTATGAATCTGCAGCCTATTTAATGGAGGTTAGCCTTTTCGGAGTTTTCAGATAGGTTTACGTTAAGTTACATTCGCGTGTTTGAGCAGAAGTGGTGTGCGCTTGACATTTGCACTGTGCTTTGCTGGCTGTGTGTGTGTGTGTAGTCCTTTCCTTTGGCTCATCAGTGTTTTGGGGTTGTGTTGTAGGAGTCCTTCTCCGAGCACTTGGGCTTCACTGGAGGCATCGTATCAGGGTGAGTATCAGGGTTGACCACTGCATCAGCATGGCTTTTGGTAAACCGCACAAATGAGTCGTTTAGTTTTGGCAGTAGAATTATTTCCAGTATTTATCTATCAGGGTAGGTCTTGAAAGCAGTAGTAAAACTGCTGCCCAATTGTTCTGAGGAATTAAAAACACGGCAGAATGCAAAGTACTAGTAATGGTACCCAGTCAGTTTGCAACTGACACTTCATTGACCCCTGACCTGTGCCCAGGCCTGACCTGTACCGTGCCTCTGGCAAGTTTGAGCTGCTGGACCGCATCCTGCCCAAACTGCGGGCCACCAACCACAAGGTGCTGCTCTTCTGTCAGATGACCTCCCTCATGACCATCATGGAGGACTACTTCGCCTACCGCAACTTCAAGTACATGCGCCTGGACGGTGAGGGGATGCAGCATGTCGCAATTCCTAGCACATTGTCCATCTCCCTCTGTTTTCCTTTACTTACTCTCTGTCATTTGTTTTCTCTCTGTCTCTGTCTCTCTCTTTCTCTCTCGCTCTGAGTTATCTGTTTCCTCTGTCTCTGACAAGTTGATTCTCTGTGTGTGTGTGTGTGTGTGTGTGTGTGTTATCTGCCGGTGATGTCTAAACGGCTCTGGTTTTGCTCACATCGCAGGAACCACTAAGGCCGAGGACCGTGGCACGCTGCTGAAGAACTTCAACGACCCCCAGTCGTCGTACTTTGTGTTCCTGCTGAGTACCAGAGCTGGAGGCCTGGGGCTGAACCTGCAGTCGGCCGACACAGTCATCATCTTTGACAGCGACTGGAACCCTCACCAGGTAAAGACATCACCACAGCTCCACCCCACTCCTAGTACACATACTGGTAACATCATGGACACTGGACAAGTTTAGCATTTGCAGATGCTCTCATCTTACCGTTAACTATTTATCGTTGTTTTTCCTCAATGAAATCATATTGCTTAGAAACTGTCAAGAGTCATCTCTTGTATCGATCACTCTTGTACCATATCTGTAGCTCTCATTCTTTTGTCTTTCCTTTCGGTTTCCTCCAATGCTGTGGTCTTTCCACTGACCACTGTGTCCCTCTGCCCTCCTCAGGATCTACAGGCCCAGGACAGAGCACATCGTATCGGCCAGCAGAATGAGGTGCGTGTGCTGCGTCTCTGCACAGTCAACAGTGTGGAGGAGAAGATCCTGGCCGCGGCCAAGTACAAGCTCAACGTCGACCAAAAGGTCATCCAAGCAGGCATGTTTGACCAGAAGTCGTCCAGCCATGAGCGGCGGGCCTTCCTTCAGGCCATCCTGGAGCACGAGGAACAGGACGAGGTACGGCAGTCAGAATGTGGTAATTACGAGAGGGGCAGCGAAACCAGCAGAGATCAGGTTGGTTAAGCAATATTGGTAGTGTGTGATTAGCGATGTGATGTGATGTGACTTGTTGTAATTAATGCGGTAAACTTAAACTTAAAGCTTAAATTTCTCAGGCATTTTACTTAAAATTAAGTGTGGGCCAACGTGTTTAATATTTGAAAAAAATATGATCATTTATACATGGACAGTTTCTGATGACTTTAGCCACTCAACATTTTCCTTCCTTTTAAGCCTGTTAAATGTGTTCATCTGCCTTCATCTGTCATCTGCCCTCTCTCCCTCCTATCTGCCCTCCCTCGCTCTATTGCCCCCACAGGAAGAGGATGAAGTGCCAGATGATGAGACGGTTAACCAGATGATTGCCAGAAGCGAAGAGGAGTTTGACCACTTCATGGCATGTCCAGTTTCTCTGTTCAATGATCCAGGCCATCTCCTACCTGGGTGGTCCTATGGCCATGGCTATAATGATGTATACTACTAATTCTGTAGAACTGTAGCTGTGTCTTACTTTCTTTTTTTCTTCCTCTCTCCACTCCTCTCCATGTTTTTCTCTTCTCCCTCGCTCTAGCGCATGGATCTGGACCGGAGACGTGAGGACGCCCGCAACCCCAAGCGCAAGCCGCGGCTGATGGAGGAGGACGAGCTGCCCAATTGGATCCTGAAGGACGACGCCGAGGTGGAGCGGCTCACCTGCGAGGAGGAGGAAGAGAAGATGTTCGGCCGCGGCTCCCGCCAACGCAAGGAGGTGGACTACAGCGACTCGCTCACCGAGAAGCAGTGGCTCAAGGTGAGACCATCAGGGAGCTGAAATGAGTCTGAAATTAGACATTTACTGGAGATCAGTTCCTGAAGTTCTCAAGTTGTTTCTGTCCTGCTATTTTGCTACTTGTGTTTTTTCCATCTTTTCACCCTCTGGATTCAAGACAGAAGTCATCTAGCTGATTACACCATTGGCTTACCAAGTGTCTTTTAGTTACACTAATACCAATCAGGTGTGCTTGGACCAGGGTAGAAAAGCAAGCGTGGTAGAGACTGAGAACATCTGTGTTTTTCTGCGGTCTTTTCTGTTTCTCCTGGTGGTCAAGTTGCTCTCGGAGGTCCACTGGCTGCTCCCCAAGTACTGAGGGTGAATGGCAGTGCCTGCAGTTCCTCTCCACTCTTCAGCCTGCTGTCCAGCAACTTATGGATGTGTGGTTTCCCATGTTAACTTCTCTCTCTCTCTCTCTCTCCCCCCTGTCCACCCTTGTGCCCCAGGCCATCGAGGAGGGCACTCTGGAGGAGATGGAGGAGGAGGTGCGAACCAAGAAGACCACCCGCAAGCGCAAGCGGGACCGCGACGTTGACCCCGGCCCGGCCACGCCCGGCTCCAGCAGCGGCCGCGGCAGGGACAAGGACGAGGACAGCGGCAGTGCCAAGAAGCAGAAGAAGCGCGGGCGACCCCCGGCCGAGAAGCTCTCCCCCAACCCCCCCTCGCTCACCAAGAAGATGAAGAAGGTCGTGGACGCAGTCATTAAATACAAGGACAGGTAAGATGAACCGCTCACACTAGGGCTATACCATTACATAACATCGACGCTAATTGTAGGTAACAACAGTAACAACTACAGTCTGAATTGTAGTTTCACCGATGTTTCGAGCTGACATTATTGAGTAGCGCGTCTTAAACTATATGCGATCTGTACTCTTTAAATCGTGCGTTGTTCCTCTACCCCTCCCTGCTGTCTCCTTTCTGTCTCAGTTTGTTCTCAGCGCTTTGTACTTACCTTGACTTTCTTGTCGCCCGTCTCGAAGTAGCAATGGGCGACAGCTGAGCGAGGTCTTCATCCAGCTGCCCTCTCGTAAGGAGCTGCCCGAGTACTACGAGCTCATCCGCAAGCCTGTGGACTTCAGGAAGATTAAGGTGAGCCAGTCGTCCACCGAAGTCCACCTCTGAAAGAAGTTTGGCTAGACTCAAAGCATGTATTTTGGTCCTACTCCATTAAGTACATGCTCCCCCCCCCCCCCAAACCACAGGAGAGGATCCGCAGCCACAAGTACCGCAGCTTGAACGACCTGGAGAAGGACGTGATGCTGCTGTGCCAGAATGCGCAGACCTTCAACCTGGAGGGCTCACTGGTAAGGTTCGAGTGAGAGAGAATGTGTGAATTAACAGTGAGGCAGAGGGAACTGAATGCCAAAAGTTAATTTGTGAATAGACTGGGCCACATTAAAAGGGAGATTTGGCTGTCACAAAGGGCCAGCTAAAGGTACATGTGTTAAAATCTTGACCATAATTTGACACTATTTCTAACGTGTGTGTGTGTGCGTCCCAGATCTTCGAGGACTCCATCGTGCTGCAGTCCGTCTTCACCAGCGTGCGTCAGAAGATCGAGAAAGAGGAAGACACCGAGGGTGAGGAGAGTGAGGAAGAGGAGGATGAGGTCGACGAAGGCTCTGAATCTGAATGTAGGTATCCACTCATCACCAACAGACATTCTGGTCTAAAGTGTACGTGAGGAGTGCTTGTGTCTCACTCATTTCCTGTTTCATTGTCCATTTCCTGCGGTGTTCCAGCGCGCTCGATGAAGGTGAAGATCAAGCTGAGCAGGAAGGAGAAGGGGTCAGAGCGAGGGAAGGGCCGGCGGCGCATGGGCCGTGGGTCCCGCGCTAAACCAGTGGTCAGCGACGACGACAGTGATGAAGAGCAGGAGGATGTAAGTTGCTTACACACTCGAGTACACACACACACACACAGTCAGTCATGCGCACTACTGTCCATCACAGTCAAACACCACTAGCACTGTATTCGCAGGTCACTACGTTCAGAGTTTGGAGCTAGTATCAGGTTTATGTTTGTGTGAAAGTTATTTACACACACTTATTAGGAGTTGCACAATCATGTTAACTTGCTGCACTTTGGTGGGAGTTACTGACAGCTGACTGTGGTGTTTCTTTGTGTGCAGGAACGTTCCGGAGGCAGCGGCAGTGAAGAAGACTGAGCCTCTACAGGACCAATGCCCCTCTGCCCCCCCACCACCACCACACATGCATACACACGCACACACGCACACAAACTTGTGGTCACTCAACATCATCTGTAACCTTGTGTGTGTGTGTGTGTGTGTGTGCTGTGGGAGGGAGGGGTCAGACTGAAGACTGGGGTGTAGTTTGACTTTAGATGAGCAGATGTTTTTTAGTTACAATGTGTATCAGATGATAAAATAAAAAATGTGCGATTAAATTTAAAACGACAAAAAAAAGATACAAATCCACCTCCATATTTAAGCAGGCAATCCCGATCTAAAACTGTAGAAGCGTTTACGTCTTTGGCTGTTTATTTGTTTTTGTTTTGTTTGTTTGATAGGGGATGTTTTGTGTGTGTCATTTCTTTGGAGATGATGTGTGCTTGTGACCAGACGAGGGCTGACTACGGACCACACGGAGGGTTTTACTTGACATTTTAAAGCGAACGCTTTCGTTATGTATTTCTTTTCGTTTTTTCTTTTTTTTTTGTCACTTATGCTGCAGAGTCAAACCATTCCCCCACTCCCTTGCCCCCCCCCCCCCCCCCTTCCCTTCCCCCCTGAATGCATGTTGTGTGTGAGTGCACGCGGACGACACGATGTTTCGCTGACCTTTCTGTCCTCTATGTCTTTTTTTCTCTCTCTGTCTGGCTCTCTTTTTCCGCCTTTGTTTTCCTCGGAAGTTTAATTTAAGGAAATTTTGCGGGATCACGGTACATCCCGCTCTCGGGGCCCCAGCTCCTGGAGCTGAGGGGGAGGGGGGGGGGACACGGTGAAGACTCTGTCTTGTGTCAGTGTCACTGGATTTCCAAATCTACAATAAAGGCATCTCATTAATCCACTCAGGCACTGTGTCTTCTGTCAGTTGGCATATTTATCTGTAAGTGGAGAGTGTGGCTCAGTGATGCTGTATTTGTGTTTTTTCTTATAAACTCCAGGGGGCGCCATATGTCTGGATTATCTGGAATATTCCAGGGGCTGTTGGGATTGTGGTGACTGGAGAACCGTTGCCCTCATATCAGATGCAGGTGTTTTTCATGACAATCACTTGTGAGAACCTGTATTACTCCAACTCAACAATACTAATCTTTCTGAGGAAAAATCATGATGTTTTTTTTGTAGTCTTTCCAGGAATAGAGTAGATTAGAGAAGGATCAGGTGTACAAACGTTGTTTCAGGCCCCATCTATGTTTCAATTCATCTCTGAAGAGCTGTAGCTCAACCACTACTTGTCCAAAACAACCCCATCAGGAAAGGGGTCTAGAAATGCAAAACTCTTGGCTTGCCCCTCTCTCAAACTACCTCTAGCCCCTGGGAGTATGTGTTTGGAGAAGAAGCCAGTGGGGCTTATTAACCCTCATTTTACCAAAAACAACCCATAGCTCATTTTCCTTTTACCCACTATGTTTGACCCCAACTTCATCTGTGTCCCACGTGTGTTTTACATAAGCTCGGACAGCCCCCCCCCCCCCCCCCAAAAAAAAAAAAACATACACACCATATTGCCTGACTGAGCAAGGTCCTCACAACTCTTCCCAGAACTCCACCCCCACCAAGCCAGTGGTGATTCAGACCAAAACAGTCCTGCTACAGCAATTTGCCACGGCAGACGTGGCCAATCTAACCTTTCGCTCACGGTCTGTTTTGAACCTTTTCTGTGGGGTATACTACGAACCTCGATTAGGGGGTTAGCGAGGTATGTTGCGCTCAAAGCCAGGGTATGCTGTGACACGAAAGTGGATCTGTTTTAGTGTCGCTATATCACCATGGTATCTTATGCTGTCAACCAAACCTGGTCGGGAGGAGGTTATGTGCTAAGTTATAGCTCAAATCGTGTAATCTACCGCATACTGACTAATCAATTGTCTTAGAATCCTACACATGAGAACTTCGTTTTTGTCATATCTTACAGGTGGAGCTCCGCCTCTACTAACATTTTGGATCTCGAATGCGCTTTAATAGTGCTGTGCGTGCAAATATCCCACTATGGACGTGCATACCATTCAACAACTGATGACAATTGATTTATTTGATGTTATAGGTTAGACACAAAAAATGACCGCAGTGTAGATTAAGCTATCGCTCATGAATGCGGAAGTAATTGTTTTTAAATAGAGGCGGTCTTGTGCGTCTCCACGTTGGCCAAAGTCATCCCAACACCGAGAACGCGCACAGATCTGAGCTGAAAGCCTAGTTTGACAAATATATCACATAACTGCTATCGTAGTATCACTTACGTATACCCCTGAGTCAAGGCTTTGTGAAGCCTCGATATGTCTACATAGCCTAGTCTAACGTGCTTCGTAGTATACCCCACTGGCCTCCGCTCATGGGAAGGGGAGGTGCCCTAGCGTGTGCGCGCACGGATCAAAACAAACGCTGGCAGATGGTCCACTGTGTGCGGGTGGAGGGAAGGCCCCAGCTCCCTATACGGTCTCCCCCTATAGGACAACATTGGGGGGCCCTTGTTTGGGGAGGTCTTGCCCGCCCTTCCTTGGCTGGTGGGGGAGGGACAAGGCAGCTGCTTTAGACATCATTCAAAGGCGTGTATACAGGAAACTTGTGCATGCATGTGGTAGCCTGTCTGTTGACTGATGCAATGGACCAAGGAGATTTCAGATTTACAAAAGTGAACATGCTGCCCCAATGGCACCTTGGGAAATGGGATTTCAAAATTTGTCAATCTTGAAGTAATGTGTTCAGTTGATCAGTGAGTGGCTCATTGCTTAGGGTATAGCACACCTTTCATCTCTAGTAAGAATGGTAAAAGGCACTATATGGTGCTGTGTGATTCATTTGCAAACAATTTTTTATGTTTGCTTTGGGGCCAGCGGACCTGGGTGCTGCAGCTGAAGCTCAGCGGTGACTTATGTAGCGTGAACCTCTCCCTTTATGAGCCGTGTCAGAGAACACATGCCTACTTTTCAAACACATGCGTGACCTCTGCCCTAACTCACAACCAACCCCTCCTACATCCTCACGTGCCTTAGTTCCAAGAAGGGGTTAATTCCCAAAAGACCTTCATAATGTGCGTAAGAGTGGATTTTGTTGTCATTCACCGTCGAGACCACATGGGAGTGTTGATATGTTGTAGAGTGTGGGTGAAGGCTTCCCGATGCCAGGCAACAAACAGGGCACTCTCGTTTCCACGGCATCCTCAGTCTGACCCCAAACCACCTTTGCAGAGGGCATGCAGTGCGATGTCTAGGTCTACGCAAAACCTACATATCGATCTAGCACGCTCTTGTCCTCAGCGGCCTCATCATGTTGTCCTCAGTCTGTCCCCACGCCACCTCTGCAGAGGGTGTGCAGTGTGACTAGACTGCATGTAGGGCTGTGCTGCATCTACCCATCCCTGTACGTGTCCCTGCCTGACCTATAAGGAGAACAAGTCCAGTCAGGTTATACACAACCCACCTCACTCATCCTCTAACGGCGTGAATCAGAGGGAGATATACTGTATGCCCAGCTCTTCAGAGAACATCTGCTCTCATAGCACTACTTACAACTAGTCTTGCTGATCCTAGCACTTACCACCTGTCTTGAACTGACACTCAACTGTTTAAACACAGCACTCACTGATGCACTTATTAGTGGGTTTGATCCAGCAAGAGCAAGCCCACTATTGTTCTTCTTAAGTTTACTTTATTAGTGGGTTTGATCCAGCAAGCCCACTTTTGTTCTTCTTAAGTTTTCTTATTAGTGGGTTTGATCCAGCAAGACCACTATTGTTCTTCTTAAGTTTTCTTATTAGTGGGTTTGATCCAGCAAGACCGCTGTTCTTCTTAAGTTTTCTTATTAGTGGGTTTGATCCAGCAAGCCCGCTATTGTTCTTCTTAAGTTTTCTTATTAGTGGGTTTGATCCAGCAAGCCCACTATTGTTCTTCTTAAGTTTACTTTATCAAACGGCTCCTAGACCGTTTGAGCTATCGACGCGGTTCGAACTCCAAAAATTCAGGCCCGAACCGGTGTAACTTGCTTGTTGATTTCGTGTCGCTGGCCCTTGTCGTTTTCGCGTTTTTTGGGCCCATTGAAATGAATGGCGGAATGTTCAAGGATTCTAATTCCGATTGTGACATCACAGCTCTGATTGTTTAAGCTTGCACCTGGAAGAGTTCTAAGCCACCTGGCAATGTCTAATGGGCTGGGCTGGGCTGGGCTGTCTGTGTCATACAGTCTATGGTCTGTGTATAATGAAGGTGTGTGCATGTAACTTTTGACCAGTATGTCCGATTTTCATGAATGAGGTACCGTTGGAATCCTCGAATGAAGCCCAGTTCAATGCCTTGCCAGCACTAAGTGTAAAGGTAATGTAAAAAAAGCGCTGTCTCATCTTTTTTTTAAAGCCAAACCATGTTCATATAGGTCTTTTAAAGCCAAACCATGTTCATATAGGTCATTAAAAAAATAAATAACTAAAGTATTTTCACAATTAATTCAGCCCAGTCCTATGCCCAGCTAGCTCCATTCAAACTTCGTCATGTGTACAGTTGTATAGATTATTACATTGAGAAACACACTTTCATACAGATATTATGCACATCCACGCATCATTACTATTCAAGTTCAGTTACTCATCATTGCCCGGCAAGAAGTCCACAATCAATTCAATTGTCTTGCCACGATCTGTGGACCTTACAGACAACGTTATAATACTAGAGGTTCTGTATGCTATTTAAAGCCGACCTAACGATGAGTCCTTTCATGACGGTGTGTTGCAATGCATTCTGGGTGCTGTGCTGTGATCCGACGGCTCATCACCTGACCCACCAAACACAACGATGCTTGAACTAAACGTAGTAAAAATAAATAGCTACCAAGGCTCCAAATAGCAACACACTACACCGTAGCATAATGAGGGTATCTACATGTAAACCGAAGCATTCAGAACTGTGTAAGTCTACAGGCAGTTTATTAAAAAGAAAAACAGTACCGTTCACGTCTCGTTCACACAGACGGGCGCCATCTTGAGACAACACAACTCTCTGGGATGTGGCGTAATCTCGCGTGAAACCTTGTTGCCAGAACAGCAGGAAGAGGTAACAGGATAGCAGCACGAAAGATACACAGGATGAAGTGAATGGAGTCTTTTTAGGTAGGGCTACTAGGCTACTTTCACGAAGTCTGTAGTTCTGTCAACATTTATCTTATCTATGAACAGACTACATGGTTATCTTCCTTAGACTTCGTAGATGTAGTTACTACAATTTGGAAGCGAAATTCAAAGTGTAAATATGGTTTTAATGTGTAAACAGACCAACCGCGATTTTGCAATGAAGTGAATGGAGTCTTTTTAGGTAGGGCTACTAGGCTACTTTCACGAAGTCTGTAGTTCTGTCAAAATGTATCTTATCTATGAACAGACTACATGGTTATCTTCCTTAGACTTCGTAGATGTAGTTACTGCAATTTGGGAGCGAATTTCGAAGTGTAAATATGGTTTTAATGTGTAAACAGACCAACCGCGATTTTGCAATGAAGTGAACGGAGTCTTTTTAGGTAGGGCTACTAGGCTACTTTCACGAAGTCTGTAGTTCTGTCAAAATGTATCTTATCTATGAACAGACTACATGGTTATCTTCCTTAGACTTCGTAGATGTAGTTACTACAATTTGGAAGCGAAATTCGAAGTGCAAATATGGTTTAAATGTGTAAACAAGACGCTTGATGTTTAATATATGTTAATGAATGGGCACAGTATTATTGTGTACAGTAATGGGCTATCAGTAGTATGTAAACAGTTCATGTGTTATGTGATTTACATAAACTAGTAAACAACAGAAATGTTAAAAGCTGGTATTGTGTTTCCTGAATTCTTACATTCAGGCATTCAAATGAAATGTAATTAAATAGCATATCAATCATGCAACAATGCAAAAACAATGAAACTAGTGTAGGCCTAATTATATTTTACATTAGTAAAGCAGTACTCTGATGTGCATGCTTTCACAAACTTTTGTGAACAATCTTAGCACTTTAAACATTGACTGTTTTGAAGAGCATGTAGGCAATATAGTATAAAAATAATAATAATTGTGATATTGTTACAATTTGATGGGGGGGTGGGAGGAGGGGTGGGTTCATGTAGGTGGGCCCTATGACCCCAAAGTATGCCTTGACTGGGCCTCAGGTCAAAGAAGTTTGAGAAAGGCTGATGTAGACAACAAAGCAGCAAGGAGGCGTCGTGTGATCATTTAAACAAGTTTTATGACAAGGTCGATGAGGGTGGGAAAAATCGTACATTTCTGTGCCAACTTTGCCCGCACTTCAGTCACATTGTCTTTTAAGAAAATGCATTTTTCGGTTCCAGCAGCCAACAACCTCAGAACTGACCCTTCAGGCCTCTCAGGAGGCCTGGCCTTCTAACCTAGTGACCACCATAGCAACCAGCATGATTGCCCTAGCAACCAGCATAGCAACCACTATATTTATGCGTTTTAGCTTATTGGATGTTGCGTTAATGCAGATAACTTTTGATCCGTGTGCCCGATTTTCATAAATGAGGTACCGTTGGAATCCTTGGATGAGGCCGAGTTCCATGCCCCTGATCAAACCCACTCTTGCAGTTCCTCGGAACCGCAATTCTAGTTTATTATCCCTTTTCACCCACTTTTTGGACGAACTACTGCTCCTAGACCGTTTGAGCTATCGACGCGGTTCCAACTCCAAAAATTCAGGCCCGAACCGGTGTAGCTTGCTTGTTAATTTCGCGAAGCTGGCCCTTGTCGTTTACGCGTTATTCCCGTTTTTTTGCGTTTTTGGGCCCCATTGAAATGAATGGCGGAATGTTCAGGATTCTAATTTCGATTATGACATCACAGCTCTAATTGTTTAGGCTTGCACCTGGCAGAGTTCTAAGCCATCTGGCAATGTCTAATGGGCTGGGCTGGGCTGTCTGTGTATATGAAGGTGTGTGCATGTAACTTTTGACCCGTATGTCCGATTTTCATAAATGAGGTACCGTTGGAATCCTTGGATGAGGCCGAGTTCCATGCCCCTGATCAAACCCACTCTTGCAGTTCCTCGGAACCGCAATTCTAGTTATTCCTGTTCACCCACTTTTTGGACGAACTACTGCTCCTAGACCGTTTGAGCTATCGACGCAGTTCGAACTCAAAAATTCAGGCCCGAACCGGTGTAACTTGCTTGTTACTTTCGTTTAACTGGCCCTTGTCGTTTTCGCGGTATTCAAGATGAACTGAACTGAAATAATCAACATTGATAATGTGTTGATTATGACAATTAAAAATAAATTACAGTAAAAAAAATAATTAAAAAAATCAATATGTAGCCTTTTTTAAGCAACACCAAAATTGCGTTTGTTAGTATTAAAACGCTGCCAGTTTCAATGACGTCACTGGCATGGTAGGACCTGAGAAGTTCTATAGGCAACAGCTGCAGCATATTATGTATACACGAAAATTAGTAATTTTAATGGCATGGGTTACAAATTTGAGCCTGTGAGGGACAGGCCTGTAGTGTCTTGACTACCACTAGATGGGTTTCAGGCTCCAGCTTAACCTTCAGTAGGATCATTTGGGTGAAAATGACTGTGTGGGCGCTGCCGGAGCATGGACACTGGAATCTATCTGCTGCAAAGCAGTGGCGAAACGTAGGGAAAATGTTCAAGGAAGCCAAAGTGACGGGGAAAATATGTTTATTTATGTATGTGTTTATTTCGGGGGTATACATTTTGTGCAATGTACAACATAGATACATTTTGTGCGGCACAACATAGGCTACTGTAGACCTAGCCTAGTCATGTAGAAAACTGGACGAGGGGCGCTTGAGACAGCAACACGCACGCCACGCTGTCTCTCTGTCTCCGACTCTCCCTCCATCCCTCACACACACACACATTGCCTACTGTACATCCTCCACACAACTGCATACTCACTCACCACCACTACATTAGGCCTATGCGAAGGCTACGGTGAATATACAAATAATCTATAGTATAACACGCATTGTCACGGCAATGTAGGCTAACGCAGTATGGACTACTCGTAACAGCAACTCACACGGGCTCTCTCTCTCCCTCCCTTGAAACTGTAAAAAAACTTAGTTACCCCAAGTTGACCCCAGATACACAGAGGATACACGAGTTTGCCGTTTATTTTAGGCTAACGTTAGTGGAGAGTTTTTTACCTTGTGGATGTTGATATTGCACGAGTCTCTTGGATAGCAGCACTGCGAGTTAAACTCCGGAGACGGTGAACAACTGGCTTCAGGGTGAGTAGAAAGGGACATTGGATTCTGTTTACAGACCCGCTGTGGTTTAGTTACCAGCTAGTAAACGCATTATTATCGATCTGTGATATCGTCGGAGTCATGATTTATACTCTCTATGGTCGGAGTGCTAGCTTGTGGAGTTTGACAGAAGAGTGTTTCCAAGGTAGCTGCTAGCCCTTTCCTAGGTTGATTCGTATGGTAGCCTAACACTGGACCTCATCTGAGGCTACTTCGAGATATTATTCCAAAGGGGACAGATAGGCTACTGCACTTAAAACTTTAAACGATTGAACGAACCTTCCCGGACTTTGTAATTGCGACCAGTGACTGCATTGGGTGAACGAAGCCGAAGTTGAAACTTAGGCTCCATGGCACATAGACTGCAGGGCTCGCCCTTATATGAATTGAAAAAGACTACAAGCTGCCCCACCGAGTTTGCGATAAAGTAAGCGAGAAAAGGGTTTTTTAAGTCAGGATATGGCAAGTCAATGGCATTTATTCGTCCAAAGTTACAGACCAGTTTCCATAGTGCACATCTTATCAATAGTTTGAATGTCGTGTGTGTTTCTGCTCATTGACAAAATAGCGTTCAGTATGATTCATGCCCAATTAATTTCCTCTGTTAAAGTGTTCGCCTTTGTTTCACTAGTTTGGTTTCATTTTGTATGAGATTTTGTGATGTAGGCTAGCCTATGATAAATGACTTATGGCCAATATGTAACTCAGCTAGGCCTAATGTTAGTTTCCTCAGCCATGTCAGCTAGCCTCAGACTCATTATCTGCTATGGCTGCTAGTGCTAGTGCAGAGTAGCTTACCATGCCAGTGACGTAGCCGATTGTTGAAATCCAACATGGCGGCGCCCGTGTAACAACAACACCACTTTCAACGTACAGTTTTATCCCTTTTAATAAATTCAGCCATTTTAATCATTGTACCAATGAGAAGAAATAAAATAAATCTGTTATATCACCTTTACTTCAAATTCCAGTTCAGTTCATCTTTCACGTTTTTCTGGGTTTTTGGGCCCCATTGAAATGAATGGCGGAATGTTCAAGCATTCTAATTCCGATTGTGACATCACAGCTCTAATTGTTTAAGCTTGCACCTGGCAGAGTTCTAAGCCATCTGGCAATGTCTAATGGGCTGGGCTGGGCTGTTCCTCGGAACCGCAATTCTAGTTTTTACTGTACTCTACCTTTTTTAAATTGTCCTAGAATTGTTGAGAGAATTGTTTTAAAACTTACACTGTTTACCATGTTGTTAGTCGCTTTGGTTAAAAATTTATCAGCCAAATGTAATGTAATGTAATGCTATGATATAGTGTAAAGGGAGAGAGAGGCATAGATTAAACAGAGACGTGCCAGTTGGGGTATCTGTGTTGAGGTTAACAGTGTGTACGGAGTGTTAATTTGTTGGCTACCTCTAAAGTATGTAGAGTGGGAGGAAACTGTACTATGTTCTTAGGTTGGCTGGAGGAATTCTGAAGAATCGTACGATATTTGGTGAGAGTACACGGGTGGGTGTGAGTTCAAACCGGTCGATCAGGTGTGCAGGGTTACACATCCGGTTTCACCTGAATGGAAGGTGGAGATACAAGGTGAAGACGTTGACTTACCAGGTCCAATTTTACCTGCCTCCCACACACACACACACACACTTTCCTACTGGACTCTTGAACTCACCTGATAGAGAGAAGGCCAAAGTAGTAGTAACAGTGTAGTGGCAGCAACAAAAATATGCATACTGGCAGTCACACACACACACCGAACACAAGCATGCATGCATGCATGCAACCCCCTATTTAATCATGTATGTTTTATTAGGATAGAGGCATTTTCAGAACATCTCTTTAAGGAGACCCCAGTCCCCTGTCATTACATAGGAATGAGGTCACCCTCAGGGAGTCTGTTTATATATTTACACATATAGATACAATCTAAATATCCAAATACGTTTTTACTAACCTATTGTGTTATCATTTCAACAGCATTTTCCTCCCTCTATATAGAAGAACTATTGAAGTCTCTAAGTAAAATCTTGAGTTTTTCAAAAGCAGGTAGTTGTAAAACCCCTTTTTCCCCCCAAGAATGTAACGCGTTAAAGAAATTGCACCCAAGGGATGGAATTGTTCTAAGCGTTAAAGGAATAGCACTCTGCATCTGACCCCAACAGAGATGACTGTGTATTCTGCGTCTCAGGAAAGTGAGACATGAATATGAATCTGATCTGAGGTCAGAACAAGCGAGGTGTTTACCTCCTCAGCTGACCTTCACCATGCTGTGTCTGTCCAAGCCTCACTGCTCAGAGAATAGTGTGGCTGAGCACATTCTTCTCCACCATGTGGTTTACCTTTGATATGATGCTGCAGCAAAAGCATCTCTGGTTTTTCTCTCACCCTTTGTTTGAGTTGCTCATTAAGGGTGAAAATTACATATAGGGCAGAAACAAACAGATTATGAAGATATTTTTAGCCTTAGAACCAAAACAGGAAGAGTGTGCACAAAAAAGCACTGTAGTTGCTATCTGACCTGTTAGCTTTTCACCTATTAGCTAACCTATAGGATTTCCAGACTTGCCCATGCAGACGTTTAGATGTCTACATACTTTGTACGTCTTTTCCGGAGGGGGGGGGGGGGGGGGTGCTTCTGTTTTGCTGTCAAATGCTGGTGACTGGTGTACTTGCTTATCTTTATTTTCTTTATGCTATATGCAATATACACACACACACATATGCGTAACATACACACACAGACACACACACAACAGGGAAACACAGGAGGAGGCTGCACAGGTCATGTACGTACATCTGTGTCTGTGAGGATGCCGAGCTGTTTGTCCAAATTGTTGGAGAATCAATCGATAGACAGTTCCCACGGAGGAAACTGGAGTGAACAAATATAAGATTTATCAGAAGCAGTCCAAAAGTTCAACAAAATATTGTGCTTCCTTTCTTGCTGTGAAAAACAAACATTTGAGCAGTGGGCTCTTGTTCGTTGTTATTGTCTGGAATAAGATCACTTTACATTAAAAATAAGCAAAAACTAATTTCAATTTAATGTGAATAGCCTACCAAGAGATGAAATGTGCCACTGTAGACATGCTGAATTACATCAGCATAGTCTGACAACTGACACTTTGTGTGACACTGTCAAAACATCAGCGGCCCTGATTTGGTCTCCTTGTGACGAATTCTGTTACAAAAGTTCTTGTTAAAGGTTACAAATGGGAATGTTGGAGGTTTGTGATGCAAATATTTCTCATTGACACAGGCCATTGGAATTAGCCTTCAGGTCTTGTGATGGCCATAACATTTGCATATAAGGAAGAGTTTTTGACCGCTCATTACCCCAGAAAGAACAGGAATCAAAAAGACAATGTAAATACACCTTACAGTTTAAATTACTTTATGATTGGACCTTTGGACTCACGTGATGGAGCGAGGGTCAGTTATAGATATAAAGATGGAGAGTGTAGTAGCAACAGAAATTTGCTGGCAGTCACACACACACACACACACACACACACACACACATACACATACACATACACACACACACTCTCTCACACAAAGCTCTTCCTTATGCGAATGTTATGGCCATCATGAGACCTGAAGGCTAATTCCAATTGCCTGGATAATTATTCTACCTGGTCTTATCTTAGTTACTTTTTTACTACTCTTTGTTTTGTTTTTTTGCTTATTAATTTATTCTTTATTTTTTAATTATTATAACTTGTGTGTTTTATGTTTTCTTTTTATTATGATCTTTGCCTTTTGAACTATTCTTTGACTATATTGCCCTTCTATGCTTCTATTATGACCGCCGCACAGCGAAGCGGGGGTCATATAGGTTTAGTCAGATTTTTTTCTTTTTTTTTTCTTTTTCGCATGTCCAAATTTCCGTCAAGGATTCCCAGGACACTGTAAGACCGGGGTACACGAAACTTGGTGGGCATGTAACCCCACATGGATAGCATGGAACCATCGTTTTTCGTTTTGATCTGTAGCCCCCCCGCTGGACTGGACCCCCCCGAAAGGAGGGTAGGGCAGACACAGTTTTCTGTGAATATCTTGAGAACCGTAGGGCCTAGGATGACCAATTTTTTCCGTATGTTTGCCTCCAGGGGTCATGTTAACCCATTCCATGTGCACACATGTGCATAAACATATACACACGCAGACACATACATTCACAGTAATCATACGTATGACACATACTCACACAGTAGACATATGTACGCATGCATGCACATGCACAAACACACATACGCAGACAAACACACAAGCACACACACACACACACCCACACACATAAACATAAACGTGTGCACGCACACATGCACACAATTCAAGAATTTCTCAGAATTATGAACCGGCAAGATGGGGGTGGGGTTGAGACAGTTAGAATCATATAGGCCTTTCAGCGTGATTTATTTTTGTGGAAAAAATGTGCTGGACTGGGCGGCGGTCATATTTTGTACCGCTCTGCGGTACATCAAGTTGTTGTTTGGTTTTGTTTATGTAAAGCACATTGAATGACCTCTGTGTATGAAATGAGAGAGAGAGAGAGAGAGAGGGGGAAGTCACATTTTATGAGTTGGATCATTTATTTAAGGAGGCCCACTAGTGCTGTTATATTGCCGCTTTGATACTAATGATAATATAATGTCTTACTCCTGGATAGACATATTATGTTGAAGGCAATGATATGATGAAGGCTAAATAGCCTTGAAAGACTCAAAGTAGACAAAATGGGTCTCGAGAGCAATGTTCACAATTTCAAACTGCCACACCTCTGGTAGGAATTATCAGCACATTTTTGTGGGGCCCATGCTCGTAATGGTTTCAAAACACTGTCTGATTTATGTTGCAATGTCACCCAAAGAATGCAAATTCTAAGGATCACAAGCAGAATTTAGGATGCAGGTGTTCTTTCTCCTTATCTTTAGGGAGAGAGAGAGAGAATTACAAAGTATTGCTATTTGATATTTGTGACAGTGTAATGTGTGGGGCCCCTAAAGACCACTCCCTCATGTTGTGAAAATGTATGCTTGAGAAATCACACCACCCGACCACGCCCCCGCGGGGTCCGTCCCCGCCCATCTTTCAGCCACGTTCAAATTGCCCTGATGTATCCAAACAACGCAAATTTACTACCAGTCGGCATCCTCACTTAACCTCAGCGGCAGCGCTCAGAGTGCACAGAGCATCAGCTAACAGGAGTGGATGCAGATTTACACTTAGGCTAACTGCCAATATCACACATTTTATTTCATAGACATCGTACACAAAAGTAAACTACAACGCTGGTGAACTTTTTAATTAACTTGAATCAAATTGGTGGTAAAATTATTTGTTTCTTGTCTAACTGCAAAAACTTCAAACGGAGATGCGGTTAATAATTCATTTGCAAGTCCTGGAACGAACCTTTCTTGCGTTTTTTGTGATCACCACCATCATCAACGCCGTGAAAGGACGTAAGTAGAAATTCTGAACCCTTAGTATAAAAATGAAATCCATAAGAATATTAATTAATTGTGTACAGAGTTGCCAACATATTATCTTGCATCATGTAGGCTACATCTTATAGCCTCTGTAAAGGTGGCCCAGTATCATATGGAATATTGTTCTATATTGTCAATTTCAGTGTCATTAACTGTCCAATTATTATGCTATTGTCTGGTTTAAATTAATTATTTATACATTCTCACATTTTCTTCGTTGGTGCTCTTACCTTTTACCAGCAGGCGAGATTGTGGGGGAGGGATTACCTGAATGAATGTAGGTCAAAGTGGCCCTTATTTTAGGTCGATTTTGGATGACTAGACAATATTCAGCAAAAGTTTGTTTTCGTGCATATGTTGTATTAGTTAGGGCAACCTACAATTCATTTAGCGCCATAGGCCTATTCCATTGAGCGTGCATGCTCTCTGGCCGACAGGCATGTTAGGGTCTTGTAAAACTGCGTCCTGGAGAAATTTGCAGGTGGCAGTTACCAATTGTATGGGCGTCTACTACTCACGAAGGAACGTATCTGCGTCCATGCGTCACCTTGAGTCAAGATAGCGGAGGGAAAAACATATGCGATAATAGCTAAATATCATAAGCTGTAAGTGCGTCATGCGTAATACACCGTTTCTCCGCCACCAACCTCATTCCAGATAAACAGACACACATTACTGGGTTAACATTACTTTATTTGTCTTGTCCTCTTTTTCTAACGAGGTCTCATTCCATATGAATGGCAATGAACGCAGAGAACCAGGAACGTGTTGGAACTGGTCAAGTCCGTAAGATTTATTTTCAGTGACAACAGAGTATTGTCTGTTTCCAGCACTGTATGACAGCCTAGTCGTGGTCTCTGGGAAGCTGTTTGTTCAGTCAAACTCAGGCCCGATGTCCTTATTGTCTATTGTCCGATTGGAGAGTGTTTGCTTGTTTGACTCGATCACTCGGAAGGATGTTGTCTGTTGTCAGCCTCAGGCATACAAGAAATTAGAGAGGATTAGTTGGTGTTCTTTTTGAGACCCACTGGATGTTTAATGAATCATATGAACCAGATACTCAGAGCGAGGCACTCTGCTCTGTCCCCATACCTCTTTGTGGGGTGAAGGCCATGGACATGTTTTTGTGAGTGACCAGATTAACCTCTATAAATACCTGGTCTTTGATCTTGAGATTACACCTTCTCAAAATACACACTTGGATACAAACCCAAAATACACACTTGCATACAACCTCACTCCGCCCTTTGCCTTTCATAAAGTGGGTTTCATTATAGCAAAATATACTCAAAGATTCCAGTTTCTTTTACAGATGGTTTCCTTTCACCCTGACATTACACAGAAGTGCATTCCTTTGCTTGAGCCTTTCTAGGAAGGGAAGTCAGCCTCGTTTGTGGGTTGTGGGGGCACCTCTAATGTAATGTGAGGCTTTGCCTGAGCAGACACAACAGTGGAAGCTCAGAGTGGTGGGGAGTATCTGTCACTCAACATTAGCTGCTCACTGGGGCTTTATCTGACACTTAGCTACAGTTCCAGACAAGCTCACGACTTCTCTAGGCGCTACACTTGCCACTTGGCCTTGAGCTAATCTGTACACGTCACTAAGTCACATGCAAGACCTCAGACAAGCCTCCCATCTTCATCACGTGTGACACTCATGAACATAAATTATCATTACTCTCTATCTTTTGCGAGCATAGAGATTATTATATCCACGCTTAAATATGAAGGCTAACTCCCTGAACTGTCCATGCCATGATTTCTTAGAGTAGCTTGAGATAAAGGTTTGCCCTCTTCTCTAAGGGTGAGCCAGATATTGGTAAACTCTAAACTGGTAGAAATGGCTGTTCCCTGGTGGCCTGCCTGTCGTTGACACCATTGTAAACAGTCTCCACAAGATCTCCTGTATCTCCTGGATAAAGGAGATTGGAGTGAAGTTCAGGGGAAGCCAGGGGCGAGCCATGAGCAGTTAAATAGAGTGCAAACAGATGATGACTGGTAGATAGACGAGTGAGCAAATGTAGGTGCAGGTGAATAAATGGGGCCCGCGCTGAGAATGTAGAGGCGTGGAAGAGAGGCCACAGCCGTGGGCACATTCAACTCCATGGCAACCGTGGGGCTAGTGAGAAAGGGACTCATTAGTGGCCATGGTGCGGTGCAGAAGCAGGCTCTCGCCATTCACAACCATGATGAATGATGACAGCCCCCCAACACATGAGGGGAACTACATACATTTACAAGACTGTTTCTATTCAAATCACTGTCGTTTGACCCTGATTCTTTTTTTGTTTTTGCGTACCAGGTAAATTTGTTTAGCACAACTTGAGAACTCATTTCTCCATCTCCAACCATTTTAATGTAGTGTTAGAATCTGGAGTTATACAGTATATGGGCAATTCCATGCAAAACTGTCACGTCCATAACGGCAACTAAATACCATGGAATTGGGTTGGCATTATGGATGTGACAGTTTTGCGCGGAATTGCTTATATTCAAAATATGCCACTGTATTATTTGATGGTGCATGAGTTATAAACTGTTTGTGCCTACAATGTCCATTTACATTGTGCCCATTAATTCAGCCATTCTTCAGCTCTGGTCTACCAGCTGACACATCATATTTTTACCATGCCTCTCAAAGTCCATGGGGAACATTGGCTCCACCCCAGTCTGAGTCGTAAATTATGCAGAATGTCCAGTCGCAGTCGGTCCAGTTGGCAGGCGATGGTGCGATTGGTTTGCTCCTCCCTCGCCTTGGATGTCAGGAGCAGGTGACCATGCCCTGGGGCCCCTGAAGTGGGATTCCCTGGGCATCGGCGTGACCCTGACATGTCCCAGGAGGGTCGGTGGCCAGTCATTACCACTCCATCCACAGCTCTCCCACCTCACTGAATATGGTGATGGGGTGGGGGACTGCATAGCAAGTCTTTGTTGATGGCTATCCATAAACATTTGGCAGGAGAATGAGACTAATCTATGCAATTCTCCTGACTTCATATCTCAGTCTTAGTCTTCTATAACACACTTCTGTTCCTCAGCTGCTTGAGGAACATATGTCCCAACCAATCTATTCCACTCCTTAACTCCAATCCCCACCTTCAACCTCAATAACTCCACACCAGTGTATACACTGTTGCCTCCTGACTGCATCGACTCAAGCTAGATCAGTACCACACCAATAGACCACAAACTAGACAACCCCACCTAGACACAGACAGACACGCCTGGACATTGCGTGGGCAGCCATATGGTTGTTCTCAGGGATGAGCTGAGATTTAGCTGTGGTGTGGTGGTGGGACTGGCAGTCCTTGTAAACAGGCCTGTGTTGATATGTCAGAGTGGAAGGGGCAAGTTGCTCACCGCACAAGATCACTCTGTCTTATCTGCACTGGGGTAGCTGAACTCTACGCGCTGTTATCACACTGTTGCCTGTGAGATTGTGTGCTGTGTGTTTGAAGTTCCATGGAAAAGGGAAGATATGTGAGAGCACTGATAGTTTGGGATAACCATGGGGTGTGAGTTGATAAAGTCATAAAACACCACTTGGTAAGGTGATAAAGCCCTTAATGCATCATAAACATATCCTCCTGAAAGTAATTTCTTTTATCATATTTCTTGGGTAGTCAATGGTTCGATAATGACTTAAGCCCCTTGTAATCTTTTTATTTGACAGAGACAGTCACATGTGACACCAAGCACTTTCAGTGTGGCAATGGCAAGTGCATCCCCCTGAGGTGGGCGTGTGATGGCACGGACGACTGTGGTGATGGCACTGACGAGCTGCCAGCTGTCTGCAGTGAGTGTCCTCACCTCTGTCGCAGAACATGAGCAATATTATATGAGCAATATAATTGGAATACAGTTATTCATTAGTGGTGAAATATATAAGATATGTATATATATATATATATATATATATATATAACAAATATATGTATAATATATAACAAATGTATAATATATATATATGACAAATTCTGACTACACATTTACAACACACATATTCACATTACAACTCAAAGCACTCCAGAAGTCTTTGATTTAGCCTACATACATTTGTGATTAGCTTCTTCACACTTTTGCTAATTTCATCATTCATGGAGTGCATAAGTATAACTACATGCCATACAGAGCCTATGCGTTACACAGTTACAGAACTGGGAATAGAGGTCCTCTTTCTCACATTCCCTTTGCTGTATCTCCCCCAGTGGCCAAGACGTGCAGGTCAACAGAGTTTAGCTGCGGTGGGCGGCTCAACCAGTGTGTGCCCACTCTGTGGCTCTGCGACGGCAAAGCTGACTGTGATAACGCTGCTGATGAGGAAGGATGTGGTGAGTGGCTGCTGACCTCCCTCAACTCCCTTTTGGCATCAATGAGATTATCAGCCTAATCAATGACATTTATATCGTGTTGGAAAAATTAGTTTTATTTCAAATCCTGAGATTTACTGTGTAATGTAGAAGTTTTGTACGCACAACCCCGGAAAATATAGAGACACCTTTTCTTTTCTTTTTTTTTGAAGTATATTTTTTTGGGCTTTTTTTTATGCCTTTAATGTGACAGGACAGTAGAGAATGACAGGAAGTGAGTGGGAGAGAGAGTCAGGGTGGGATCCGGAAAGGACCACGGGGCGGGAATCGAACCCGGGTCGCCGGTGTACGGTGCAGGTGCCCCAGCCAGTTGCGCCACAGCTGGGGCCGAGACACCTTTTCAATGATCTGCTCCCTCATTGACTCCCCTCTGTGTCTGTGTTCTCTCCCAACCCAACCTCACCCGCTGCCAGCTCCAAAGCAGTGCACCAACAACGAGTTCCGCTGCCCCAGTGGCCAGTGCGTCTCGGCGTCCTTTGTATGCGACGAGGAAGCCGACTGCGACGACGGCGGCGACGAGGCGTCCTGCCCGGCCACCACCTGCAGCTCGATCTCCTTCCGCTGCAAGAACTCGCAGTGCGTGCCACGCCTGTGGGTCTGCGACGGCGACGCCGACTGCACCGATGGCTCGGACGAGGCCCCCGAGACGTGCGGCACGCAGCCCAAGCCGCCGCCCACCCGGCCCTGCACCGCCCAGGAGTTCCACTGCGGCAGCGGCGAGTGCATCCACAAGAGCTGGAGGTGCGACGGCGGAGACGACTGCCTGGATCGCTCGGACGAGAGCAACTGCAGTGAGTGAAGACCTCTCTGTGTCTAAAGATGACCTGATGACAAGAGGGACCGATACTCAGTTCAGTTAAGCATGAGGACTGACATTAGTTGGTCATAGTAGTGGAGTCAGGTAGTGTGTCGGTCGGCTGCATGGTCGGCTAGACCATGCACGTCTTTTTAGTCAAGACTGCCCACTCTGGCTGCAGTGGTTCTGTTTCTTTGTTTTGTGTTTTGACACTTTCCTGTCATATCCTGTGAGACCTGAAGATCTTCCCAAACTAGAGCTTTGATGTTTGCTGTTCTTAAATATTTTCTTCAGACTGAAATGTTCAGACGATTCAGACAAGAATTTTAATTTACATTCAGACACTCAGACAAGATTTTTTTTTAAACATTTAGGCTTTTCCAGGTGATAAACTATAAAGAACTATAAAATACCATGCTAGATAGAGAAAGGATAAGATAAAGGATGAAAGTCATACTCGTCTCACCTCTCTGCTCTGCCTTTAGCACACACCACCTGCCGCCCAGACGAGTTCCAGTGTGGAGATGGAACCTGCATCCATGGCAGCCGTCAGTGTAACCACGTCTATGACTGCAAAGACATGAGTGATGAGATTGGCTGTGTCAATGGTACGCACCTCTTCTCTACTCTCACCAACCTCCTTTTCATACACAGCTCACGCCATGCTTAATTACTAGGATTACTAATTTTCATGTACTAGATAAGTGGAAATATTAACCTTTTTTAAGATTTAGATTTCAGTGGTTTTTAAACCAAATGTGAAACATCTGTGTGAACAGATGTGATGATGAGGATTTTTGACTTTTTTGCATATTTCTCCCTCACGATCCTCTCTCATTATGCACAGGAGTGCCTCTGCGTTAGCCAACACACAATTCCTGATCTTTCAGTGTCTCACTTCCCTCTCTCTCCCCTCTTTCTCTCTATCTCTCTCTCTCCATCTCTCTCCCTCCTCTCTTTCTCTCCATCTCTCTCTCTCTCTCTGTGCCTCTGCTCTTCTCCGGCAGTCTCCCACTGCGTGGCCCCGTCCAGGTTCAAGTGCCGCAGTGGGGAGTGCATCAGCATGGAGAAGGTGTGCAACAAGCAGCGCGACTGCAGGGACTGGTCCGACGAGCCGCTCCGAGAGTGCGGTGAGTAGCTCCCCAGGCAGCAGATCAGTGTCTGGATTAAGCTCTGATCAATGTCTGGATCAGGCCCTGATCAATGTGCAGAGCCGGTTTCTCCGGTGCTTGTCCATACAGAGACCAGTGACAGTAGTTCAGCCCACAGCTATAGCCAGCAGCCCACAAGAAGATTTTCAGAAAACAAAAAAGGCCACACACACCAGGCATGGACGTTAGCACTAGTCTGTGGCTCATGGCCAGTGGAATTGCTGAGAGAGTTAAAATGACTGGCTGCATTCGGTCACAGATTATGAAGTGTCATTCTGACAGGTCTTGATTTATTGGACTGGGACTGGAGGAGTCTGTTTACATTGTGTTTCCAGGCATAGGCAGTGATATCATATGGCATTTTGTCTCCTATGCAGATACCAACGAGTGCCTGTACAACAATGGAGGGTGCTCACATATTTGCAACGACCTGAAGATTGGATACGAGTGTATGTGTCCCTCTGGTTTCCGTCTAGTGGACAAGAAACGCTGTGAAGGTCAGTCTCCCAAGTGCTTGAGTATTCTCACACATACTCTCACGCAGGCACCAAATATGACTTGCACATTTCATATGGATTTCGGTCAGAGACAAAGGGGCAATTCAGATGAGACCATTCAGATGGACACTCTTTTAAACTAAATACTTGCATCACAGCTAGATATTTTTTTAGTGAGGTCATTGGTCAGGACCAAAGACTGGATATCTGACCCTTGCACTTGGGTTGTGTTTACTTTTTTGTGGGCAGGCACCAAAATGAATGGCCCTCTATGGGAGAAGGCACAGCATAAAAGTACATGCAGTGCTTTGTACACACCATGTACCCTCACCCTTCTGACTCAACATTGTCAAACTATTGCCTGATTTTGGTAGGTTAAATGTAACCATGGCCCTGTTTCGAACTCTACACAGATATCGATGAATGTGCCAACCCAGACGTGTGCAGCCAGATTTGCATCAACCTGGTCGGTAGCTACAAGTGTGAATGTAAAGAGGGCTATCAGATTGACCCCTCCACCAAAGCCTGCAAAGCCACTGGTAGGTGACACCATTAGGCCTTCCATGTTACATTACTTACACTGTACTGTAATGGACTGTAATTGATACTAACACCAAAGATCTTTGATTACTAGCTCCGCTTTAACCCTCTCTGCTAACACTACACGGCCATGCTACTTGGTGCATGCAATTACTTAATAACTCACAATGTTGAGTTTGTAATCCGATTGTGTTGGGGATCTGGCAGGTACGGTGGCCTACCTGTTCTTTACCAATCGCCATGAGGTGAGGAAGATGACGCTGGACCGCAGCGAGTATGTCCGTGTCATCCCTCGGCTGAAGAACGTGGTGGCTCTGGATATGAATGTGGCCTCCAAGGAGATCTTCTGGTCTGACATTTCCCATAAGAAGATCTACAAGTAAATATCTTAATACCTTATTGTCCTTCATCTTCTTCAATAAGACATGAAATGTAATTTTTGCTATGTCTGTGACAAAATCATGATTTTTATCTGTGGTCTTTCTTCTGTCACCTTACATCCTAGAACCTCCATGGACACAGCCTCAGATTCCTCCAAACACAGCGTGGTCATTGGCGAAAGTATCGATGCGCCTGAAGGCCTTGCTGTGGACTGGGTCCATGGGACCATCTACTGGACCGATAGCCTCCGTGGCTCCATCTCCGTGGCGACAGTCGATGGAAGTCGTCGAAAAACCCTCTTCAAGGAGGGCCTGGCCAAGCCTCGTGCCATTGTGGTGGATCCAATTCGCAAGTAGGTTCCATGAAAACCTCCAAATCTCATTTGACAGGGACATTGAATGAAAGTAATGAATGAAGATAATGCTCAGCTATCAGCAGAGATTTGATTGATTTGATTTCTTTCCAGCTTAGTCCACACACAGATATTCTCCCACCCCATATTTTGTGTTTGTCAGCCTTTGCTAGTTTGCCTTATTCTTTCAGCTACAAGGCAGAGCAAACAAGTGTTATCAGCACAGGTCAAGCCAGATTATAGCATGAATTTACTCTTGCTCCCGTGACTCCCAAACTCTGCCTATTTTTAACATACGTGGGAATGTGCCATTTGTATTTGTGCTTCCCAGCTTCATGTACTGGACTGACTGGGGAAATCCTGCACGGATTGAGAAGGCAGGCTTGAATGGAGGGGACCGCAGTGACCTGGTGGTGGATGACATAGTGTGGCCCAATGGCATCACCCTTGGTGAATATCCATTTAGACTGGTGCTGCCTTTCCACACTGAACCAATCCAAACCACATACGGATACCACTGACTGACCCTGCACTCATTTGGTCATCACTTCTAAGCATCCGTTGGCTGTTATCATTGTCAGATGGAATAAACTAGATCTGGTCTCACGATGTCTTGCTCTCCTGTCCCCTCTTTAGACTTGCTGAACCAGCGTCTGTACTGGGTGGACTCAAAGCTGCACACCCTTTCCAGTATTGATATCCAGGGAGGTGGCCGTCGCACCCTCATCATAGACAAGCAGAGGCTGGCCCATCCCCTCAGCGTCGCTGTGTTTGAGGTGAGCAGGGTGTCTTTGTCCTTTCAGATATGCTTCCATCTATAACTATGAACCTCCATTTATATCCACCTGATTCCTGAAACCTACTATGCTGCATTACGAGTACAAGTCTCAGTGTCCAGTGGGATGCTGTATGACTGATGAACTCCCTGTGAACCCATGTGTCATTTCCTGTTGGTCACAGGAGAAAGTCTTCTGGACAGACGTCAGCCAGAACGCCATCCTGAGTGCCAACCGTGTCACAGGCAGGGACATCACCCCAGTGGCAGAACACCTGACATCACCTGAGGATGTTGTGCTGTACCATAACCTCAAGCAACCCACAGGTATGGAGCTATACGTGTAGCTTTATGTGATATATTACACATCCATACAACCATGTTACAAGCATCCTTTGATATAATATACCCATTGAAAAAGGAAATGATGCAGAAGAACAGTAATGATTCAACTCTCTCTGTAATCTCAGGTATTAATTGGTGCCGAGGGAGCAATGGAGGGTGTGAGTTCCTGTGTCTAGCTGCTCCACAGGTGTCCAGATACTCTCCAAAGTATACCTGTGCCTGTCCTGACCACATGGTTCTGGCTAAAGACATGAGAAAGTGTGTTCCAGGTAAGTCAGTTTTGATGCCTTTTACAGAAGCAACCTGGAAGACCTCCCAGAGGTCAATCTCTTCCAGATCTCACTCTAACTTGGCTTCTCTTCCATGCAGCTCCAGTGACTGTGCCACCTCCCGTTGAGCCCAATGTTACTGAACCACCTCCCGTTGAGCCCAAAGTGTCTGTGTCACCTCCTGTGCAGCCCAAAGTTCCAGTCACCAGTCGCGCACCACCTCCTCCCACAACCACATCCCGACCTCGTGGCCCCATCTCCACTAAGGAACCCCTTAAGGCCAGAACCACTGGCCAGCCTGCACCTCCAGCCAGACCCACCCAGCCAGGGAGACCAAAAGTCCCTGAGACCGCTACAGAGGTCCCTGCCACCACTCAACCAGGTATGACAGGAGACTGAATGCTCCTGAAGAGATTTAGTTGCTCATATTTGGTTGGATTTCAGTTCCTTTTGGTATGAAAGCAACATAGTGATCTAAAAACTGTTAAAATGCGATAAGCGAGTTTCTTCTTTGCTGATATATACATTCTCTCCATATTGCAGACAAACCAAATGGAGTAGCAGTAGTCGTTCCTGAGAAAGCTCCCTCAAATTCCATGACCCTCTACATCGCAATGCCAATAGGTAGGATATTGACTGCTCAAAGCCATATTATTGGACTCTCCAAATATTGGACTTCAAAAGTCTGCCCAGCACAAACTCAAAAATATTCTCTCATGGTTTCTCCTAAAGCGCTCGTATGTCTAGTGGCTTTCGGCTTCGGGGCCATGTACCTGTGGAGACACTGGAAGCTGAAGAACACCAATACTATTCACTTTGACAACCCTGTGTACCAGAAGACCACGGAAGACCAAGTCCACATATGCCGAAACAATTCAGACGGCTACATTTATCCTGTTGTAAGTGACATTGCATTGCAGATCTTTGACCTTTGGCCAGAAGTGCTGCGCTAACTGCTAGCCAGTGTATCAGTCATAGCCTTTCTAACAGATGCATTTTGTTCCAGCGGCAGGTAGTCAGCCTGGACGATGAGATGCCTTGATGTCTGCATTGGTGACCATGTCTGTCAGTGGAAATGAGGCGGGATGAAGATCAAAGCCATGATTTATATGGAGGTTCTTGGAGGTCCTTTTCTTTCTAAGCTTCTTGGAAAGAGGGAACAACATATCCAGTTTTATTGCAGACCCACCATGACCAAAATACTGTGAACATTACTTTAGGATGACAGCCATAAATTACCCCTACAGGGTACTTGGGGCAGGGCCTTAGGTCAATGTAGCAGTCCCTGATTGATAGGACAGGGCCTATTGTGTCCCCATGGGGACATTAAAGCAAATTGTGTCGTTCCATGTTTTAACGTTCCGTCCCCCTCAGCTTGAAGAAGAACTCAAATGTTCTAGGTTCTAGATTTTTTTGTTTAATGCACAAATCAGTGGGAAGCAATACCAGTCTGGTATCTAGATGTGAATACATTTAGGATTTTGTGAAGTGTTTGTGTGTGTGTGTGTGTGTGTGTGTGTGTGTGTGTGTGTGTGTGTGTGTGTGTGTGTGTGTGTGTTTGTGTGTATGTCTGTCTGTGTGTGTGTTTGTGTGTGTGTGTGTGTGTGTGTGTGTTTGTGTGTGTGTGTGTTACTATGGAACCACTTTTACAAGGAGCCCGTTGAAAGCCCTGTAGTTCCCTGAGAAGTGAGGAGAAGAGAATGTAGACCATGCATTTGCGTCCAGTACACCTGGAATGCTTTAATATGCTTCTTAGAGTGTATTGTGCACTACCTCTACCTTACGAAAGCAAGGTCTTGAACTGCCTCAAGGCAGATATAGTTGTATATGTAAAATACAAACCACATGAAACCCGTAAGAGCGAACACTAGTTTGAATGTTTTTCAATGGCTAGCTAAGTCCAACCCACAGGCTAAACTGACAAATAGGCTTCACTGGATTTTTACTTGCCTCAACAAAACAAAGTGCCAATAAGCTATTCTGTCTGTGCCTTGATTTCAATGCAGTTTACTTTGGCTAGGGAGCATTCCACCTTTTGTGTTGTATTTATACGTAATATATCACATTGTCTGTGGAGTGCTGGTAGGGATAGTTCAAATGCAGGTCAATGCAGTGATTTAAATGGTGCTAATCTGCGTTTCGTGTTTGTGCAATCTAATTGTTTAGATGGTACAGTGTCTCAGGTGGTCCATCCACACCGTCCTTAAATCTAAAGTTGAGTCCATAGGGAATTCCCTAGTTCCTATTTGTTCTGATCTTTTTACAGTTTGGTTAATATGGAGATTTATCAATATGTTCATTTTTGGTTGAGTGTGCTTTTAGACAAAGCAATAACATTCCTTAAATTTGAAAATCATAGCATAGTTGTACTTGTTTTTTTGTAATGCAAGGAAACTGAGCACTTAATTCTGCACGACATATGTATCTGATTTGCCAAATGCAGAAAAATCACAGTGTTGTGAAGTGGAACCTCCATAAATCTCCAATTAAACTACATTAGAAGATGCCCACAGGGCTGTCTGTTCATCACAGTAGCCAGAGTGTGTGAAAGCATTACACACATTGCTTTGTGAGATTGTGAGAAAGAGGGCAGGATGTCCATAGTCTGTAAATGCTTTACCCTCACCATTTTAGTGGTGTTTTGGTGAGACGTTTTGTATGTACATATATTTTATGGCCAAAAGGGAGTGCGAAAACCATTTCACTTTTTTAACCAGCTAGATACCGGTAATTATTGTCAACCTTCAGATTACAGTTATTTTTCTGTGTATTTGTAAATATGTTTTTCTGTAAATACTTACAAATGTTTGTGCTTCATTCCTGCTCCCCTGTTGTACATTGAAAAACATGCTCCAAAAAGGCCTCCTGTATATTTATTTGAAAACACAGACTATATAAAAATATGTCCAAATTGGCTAATGGCATTTCCATCACCTTCTACTTGGAATTAAGATCAGTTATTAAGATGAGTCATGACAATGTTAAAAACATTTTAATCACTGTTGTTTTTGTGAAATCACTTTTATATAAACTGACTGTCATAACATCATTTGTGAAATACCTCCATGTTGTATTTTCAAATGACTGAAAAACCGAATCTGTACAGTTTATCCTCAGTTGTTTACACAGCAAACTATCCAAGCAAATTTTGTCTGATTAAAATGATACATTTCAGTGAAAGCATTCTTTTCTACAGCTCTTGTCTGTCTGTAAATCATACCAGGAGTTGATATTTATGTCACATATTGGTCAGACTAACATTGTAAATACAGAAATTCCAGGTGTGTTTGTGAAATCCGAAACTGTGTGATGTAAAACTATAAAAATGTGTTAAAAAATCTGTCTGACTCTGTTTCCATTCAATTCCAAATAGGTAGTCTTGTTTTTTTTTTATTGAAAATCTCTTCTATAAACCCATAACAGTCAAAATGATGGTTTAACACAACTTAATGTATTCCAACAATTATTTGCTAAAATTATTAAAATAATCAAATATAGTTGTCAGGGCGTGCATTTGAGAATTGGCTGTACTGATCTAACGTTGGACATGGGTTGTGTCGTCTTTATAGTGATCTTTGACATGTGCTGGTGAATAGATTTAGTTGAATGTTGGTGAATGCTTGGATATGGTCAGGGTAAACATTGTGAAGAAGTCCATTGAATAAAAAATGAAGAGACCTACTTGACTGTTCACATAATTTCATTGTGTTCTCAGTATAAAACTAATAACCTATAGTCAAGTAGCTTTGATTAGCACTCCTGTAGATGTCACACAGTATAGGCTTTATTACCCAGCTGTGTTGAGCATATATGTCTTCCCTGATGATTGCAGTTCAATGTATTGCTATCTGCTCTGCTGTCCATTGTTCAGTTGTGAAAGATTCAAGACGTGTTTGGAAAATGCTCAATAGTTTTATTTGACAGTGAACTTAATTGAATGTACAGTATATGATTCGGGTCACTTTAAATACTTGAGTTACTATACTCAAATGAAATCTTTGTTTTAGCTTTTAAAGGATTAAATAAAAAAAAATAAGATAATAAGTATCATCAAATATTTTGTTAGTTTGACCATTCAGGTTTACAAGTAACATGTGTTAATATAAGCTCCCAGAAACTTTTTCAATCTTCACCCTGAAGGTCAACAGTAGGACAGCTTTTTACACAACTTCATTTAAATTATCTGAACAAGTGACAATTCATTGAATGCAATCTTTTGCTTGATCATTGCGGTTTTTGCCTGTTTACCTCTCGCTCAGATAGCCACCAAGAAGTAGTTCATTCTGTGTTCAGTGCTTCTCCTCATCTCCTAATCTGCTTGATCTTGATTATCATGATCAGAAGAGCCTGATCAGCTGGAGACTTCGCTCACTGCCTTGCACAACAGACAGACTGAGAAAGTAATTTGTCCCCAGGGCCATTGAACTGTTCAATGCTTCACTTAAGGGAAGAGGAGAGATAGACTTCTCTGCATAGTCTGTCTGCCTCTTCACCCCCTCCATGTTTGGATACTGTCTGTCCACTAGCCACTTTTACCACTGTCTTCTGCCTCACTGTTTGCGTGCTATATTAGCACATTAGCACATATGTATAACCCCTCCTTCCATGCCACAGCCGAACTGTGGCCATACTTATACATTTTCTTAAAATAGTTAAATATATAGATATATAGACTTTACTTTACTTTATTTCTGCATTGTTGCACTGTTGGACTTACTCATTTGCACTATCCCCATGACACTCATTCACACAGAGCACCTTACCTTACCTTACTATGCACAGAGAATCACAGGCTCAGTCCCTGCCTCAGTCATTGCAAGCGCCTCTGATTGATTAATCACATGTGGATACTGTTTTTAGAATTGATTTAGATTAAGTGTTAGTTAGTATAATTTGTATTTTAGTATATTTAGCATATTCTTTATCTTCTACTGTCCTTATTGCTTAGTTGTGTTTTTATATTATCTTTATACTCTTACAGGCATCGACTGCTGTTATGCTAGTATGTACAACAGATGCTTTCGTTTAAAGTGACTTTAGAGTATAGAACGGTATGCTTTTTATCTATGCTTCTGCCCCTGGACATAAAACCATGACCCCCAGTGTTGATAACACCGTGGTCTCACAGAAACTGTCCACATTGCACGGAAACAACCATGTAAGACCTAAATCCTTGTGTACCCATTATTAAAAAAAATTTGAAAGCTGGCTTCAAATAACAGCCTACAGTACATTATCAGTTCTCGGTCAGTTTGACCCCATCTGTCAAACCTTCGTATCTCTTATGACCTTGAAGAATCCTGATTTATTGGAGCGATTTAGAGTGCCTTGAGTCCCTCCCTGGGCAGGGGCTTGTCCCTGACAAGTGGGTGCAGCCGGCCCCAACTCCACCTGAGCACCCAGGCTTATCGGACACATGGGCTCTCACGTTTCTGGCACTCCACAGAGGCTGCTGGGGAGCTGGCCACAACAACAGCACATGGTCAGAGAAAATAGGTCTCTGGTCACCTGCGGCCCCAGGGCAGTGGTCTGTGGGCGTCTGCAGACGCCACCTCAAAGTTCAAGGCTATTGGAGGGGGATGTGTGATAAACCAGTAAAGCAAAGGTAAACACTTTCTCTCTCTCTCTCTCTCTTTCTCTCACACACACACACCCACACACACACCCACACACACACACACACACACACACACACACACACACACACACACACACACACACACACACACACACACACACACACACAAATGCTTTTATTTGGATCTGAATGGCAAAAGGAAAACAAGATCACACATACCCATACTCTCTCTCACACACACACACACACACACACACACACACACACACAGACACAGACACAGACACAGACACAAACACACACACACACACACACACACACACACACACACACACACACACACACACACACACACACACACGGTATGCAAACACATATATTCCTGTTGTCGTTACAGTGTACTGCAAATTGATTTCTTATACCCATAAAAAAACACATATTCATTTGTGCCACTGTTAGTGTTCTACATTTTTTAATCATTGGCTAATACATGACTGCTGTTGTTGTTAGTAGCAGTGTGTGCTTTAAATGGTATTGATTACCGATAAAATAGTGCATTAACATTCACTGGAAACATCAAGGAAAATGACACAAAGTGTCCCACATTGTTTGTCTTTCTCAGCATGACACAGGAGTTTAGTGAATCACAGGCTTTTACATCATCAATAATTAACCAATAACACAAGACCATTTCTACGAAGCACATTGAAGGCCACACGTCATGGTAATATTTTTGTGATCACACTGTACCAATCTAGACATTTCACCTTGTCGTTATCTCCAAGTGACAAATATTTTCTTGCATGAGAGCCCCTAGTGTAGTAATAAGCAGGACCCCTCCCCCAGTACCTGCTGGCACCAGTCCCTGTCAATGGGCCTCTCTGACAAAGACACCGCCCTCTGTGTGTGTCCGTCAGGTGTCACAGACCCACAGGATGGATTTACAAAGCTGGGAATGTCATGAACACAGCATTGTGGGCTACCTGGCCACAATGAAACACAAATGTTAAGCTTCAGTACATGGTAAAATGGCACCTAATCTGCACATGGTAAAATGGCACCTAATCTGCACTTGACCCCCCCCCCCCCCCACACACACACACACATACATACATATTGCTGTATGAACACTACAATAGATACAAATTTAGTTATTTGTTATACCAACAGTGCCACAGAGTGATTTGAGGAAAGAGGACTGATGCAGACTAATTTTTTAGACCATTAGTAATTAAACAATATCGGTTAGTCTATAATCTCCCTCCCCTACTACGCAGCCAAAATGGCAATCATTCAGGATGAAAAGCGTCCAGCACTCCACTCTCAACTTTTTGACCGTTATGAGTGCACCATCCGTATACTTTCAGTGCTCTTTTTAATCATAATTATTAGTGTGAATGCACTTATGTGAATGAATACGCAGTGCTAGTGCCCAACAAAAAGATTTACACACTTTTATTGTGTATAAAAAAACATTACATTAAAAAGGTAAAACAGTACTTTGGAAAAAACTTAGGCTTTTGATTTCCCACCAAAAGAGACTATCTGTGTCTGTAACAAAAGCTCTAGGACTGTGTGAGGGTGCTATTGTAGCCATTGCTGATCTGTCACTAGTGTTTAAGATGAGGCCTGCCCATAGAGGGCAGTGGAAATGGGGCCCCTGCGAGAGAAAGAGAGAATTAGCACCGGGCCAGATGAGGAGGCAGAGAGTCCATGGCCCCCGTGAGCACGCAGACAGAGCCTGCGGAATGAGGCCATGGGACGTGTTCCAGCTATATACCAGCGATTCAATCTGAGTAGGTTAGACTGACTGAGCTGATGCAACCCCTCCTTCCGATGTCCCCACTCCAGGAAATTAGATTGTTTAATCACTCTGTCATTTTGTGAATGATTCTGGGATCAGATATGCACACAAATCCACTCTTCTCTTGTGTGTTTCAAAAATTCCAATTTGAGCTTATGTCTTTGTGTCACAGGTTTCTTTATAATCCAATATAACTAGAATACTCAACTAGTTATAGTGTCATTCAGTGCCACCTCTCTTAATCAGCGGCAAGCCCAATCCCTGTGTTTATAACCACGGCCCTGTATCACTAAAACTTAATCTGGGGCAAATGAAAAACACCTGAACTGCAGGTTAGCGGCCACATCAAAGCCGTCATTAATGTAGCACACTCTGCACTCTGAACCTCTTTACTGTGTGCTTTGCGTTGCTGCCAACTCTATACGTGTAGGGTGGAAATATTTACATTTCCCAGAGATTGCAAGAGGGGATTCAGGGATAACGGCCAGGGAAGGACACTTGCCATTGCATGGCAACAGATGTTCAGCAGCTGCATTGCTGTCCACTGAGGAAGCGTATACCACAAGACAACATTGCGTTTAGACTATATAAACAATACATTTAGTGCTTCAGGACATTTTTAAATAGAAGCAGAGGCCTCCCATCAAACACATTTTCTCCTCTTTTTTGCATGAGGTCAGTCTAGTATGGCCCAGATTTTGATGTTTATCTGTAGGCATTCAATAGAGGTTCCAAACCAATGTGACAAAACCTAAGTCAATGTCAGACTACGGTAATTTACCTCACATAAATGCCTACATGCTGTGCTTCTAACACATCAGACACAAGTCCCATAACCCCCCCACCCCCCCCACACACACACACACACCCCACCCCCGAGCCTCCAACTTCATAAAAATGTCAGGGCCCTTACTCCCCCGGAGCCTCCTCTAAGCCCCATGAAATCCTAGTGGAGTCCAAGCTTCCCAGAATGATATTAGGGGGGGAAAGGGGGAAAAAACTTGAACAAGGTTCTATAAACACGCTTCCTGCGTCAGCTCCCCTCTGTGCATTGGGATATGTTATTATTTGACAGGCCTCCTTATGGGCTGCTGTGGACAATGTAAATAGACCCAAGGAGGAGATTCTAATAATCTAATCTTATCTGCTGTATGGGAGCTATTTATGGAGGGGAAATGACTATGAGCAATACTGCTAATCTACAAAGCAAACAAAATAGCTGTGGAAATCATCACAAGATACGGATGAGAGATAAAGGAATGATGGGTGGGTCTTTAAAATGTTATCCGTCTTTATACTCAAGTGTACACGCCGTGAATAGATAATTGTGCAAAAACCAGCATCATATTAACTGCTCCACATGTCTGACATTTGTGTGACAGGAAGAGACAATAACTCACTTTGGATTTCCCCCCAAAAGAAAACTACCAGTTCAAGCATGTTCACTGTATTCCTGCCACATTATTGTGGAGACTAGAGTTCATTACTAAGAAACAATGAAATAAGAGTTAGTCACACACATAGGCCTCATTGAACTTGTGTTAAAATGCATGTACAGCTCCTGGAAGCACTGACTATGGAGTGAGCTTCTGGCTTAGCCAGGAAGAATCTCACCACTCATTTCACTTCTAGTCACGTCTCTTTCTGAACATGATGAGTTGCTCCTCTTTCCTTCCCGCCTTAGGTGTCAGACACTGCACTTATGTGCAAGTTCAACAGTTTCCTGACCGTGGGTCAAATAGGATCCTCTGAAGATCCTGACACTGAAGTGGTGCTCATCCACACAGTTTTAGAGTTACAACCCAGATCTGACCTACAAAAATCTTCCTTCTGGGACAGAAAGGATATAAAGGGAGAGACTGAATTTCCATTTCCATTTCAGCTCCAGTACTTTCTCATAATCTATGATTACTGATTTACTTTTATCTCCAGATGTACCAACAAAATTAAATATCAATGTGTGCTAAATGACAAATGTTACAACAAAATCAGCAACTCCCATTCTAGACTAAAATAAAAATAGAATACTCTCTTATAATGATGCCATAATAGGTCAACCAAAAACGATAAGAAAAGTGCTTTAGAAAATTGAATATGGGTTAAGGGTGTTAAATGTCCTCCTGACTCATAGAAATAGGAGGATGGAGCCAGGCTCTTCCTACCTAGTGTTATGTCCGACCTGCTAATATAGAATAATCCATCACAGAATAGAAATTCTATAAGGTGTAATGAGAATTGTTGGTTTGAATGGATATTGCAATGCACTCTGTTGGTCTCTACTGGTAATGCTTTGGTATTTCATACCTGTGGAGTACAGGTCTCTCCCTCTTATCAACGCAGCAGCGCCATCTGTCTGTAAAATTACGTTATTATTTTGGTGGCCAAGTCTGCTAATTTGGAATTTTATTCGACAAAAATATATCTGATTTCTGTTGCCAGGTTTTTTTTTTTTTTTTAAAGAAAAGTTAGATTTAGGTTGTCTGTAGGCCTACTAAGCGCTCACCAAGCATCTTGGGTCTAGTTTATTAGGATTATGGATACTCCATTCCAGTAGATGGCAGCAGTACAGGAAGGCCACCACGAACCACGACAGAAAGAGAGAAGAACATTTCCATGCGGAATGGAACTGTGAACCATCTGTAAATCAAGTAGTATTGAACTATTGAAATATAGTTGGTTCTTCAGACATAATGTCTGGTCGGGCGGAATTTAAGATCAATACAAAATTTGCAGAGAAATATGACAAGTACAGACAAAAGGAGGAACTGCAAAAGTGTGAGTTGTCACAGTCAACATCTAACATTAGCATGGCTTGTGCTAACACTATCTTGCTTTACTACTAACTTGTTTTTCCATTAATTTTTATATTCTATAGTGATAAGCTGAAACAGAAAGTTATTTTGCAATTACTGTATAGTTTGTCACATAACGTTATTTGCATGAAAAGGAAGAAACGAACCACTTACTTTGCCAGTAACGTTAAGTCAACTTCAGCAGAAACAGACACAGCGCACTGCATGAAAGATGGAAGTACGTGGATTGGAACATAGTGCTAGACTAGACTGGGTGGAAATGACCTCGTAACAGTGTGAAATATTTTTTTTCAGTGAAAGACCGCTTCGGTGATGATGAGGAGGATGGCAGTGATACATCGGACTCGGATTCCGATGAAGACAGTGAAGTGGTGAGCATCAAATACCCTCAAATTATATGAATGCAGGACATATTGAATGTAAAACCTCTTTTAAAAAAAACTTTTAAAAGGCCCAATAATGATGCCTAAAAACATGTTACATTTGTTTTCTAATGTTTAATGTTTGCTTTATTCATTGACAGGAGCTTGATCCCAAGTTAGAGAGGGATTTCTACAGAACTCTCTCATTGCTGAAGAAAAAAGATCCTAAGATTTATCAGGAGGATGTAACATTTTACGCAGAAGAAGGCAAGTGCATTCACCCTTTACCATGGTCTTAAAAAATCAACAGGTTCAGTTTAAAATGTCTTACCAAGTTCACACCCTGTCTGTATTTCTCAATAGGAACTGGGTCCAATAGTGATGATGAGGAGCCATCCACATCTAAGGCAGCTGTAAAGCCAATGTACTTGCGGGACTATGAGCGCAAAGTTATCCTGGAAAAGGGAGGGTGAGTAAGTCTATTTCAGCTTGCACTGATGTAACTCCATTAATGGGTGATGGGCAAATAGACCATGTTGTCACAGTAATGTGATGCGTTTTCTTATGACCTCTTCAAAACGTGTCTTTGCTCTTAGGAAATATGAAGATGAAGATGACAGTGAGAATGAGGATGCATCAAGGCTAATGCAAGAGGTACTGTTTACAGAGCTTGGCCACACTTCTTGTTCACTTGCATGTGCGAACATGATTATGTAGAGGTGTATGTGTATTATTGTGTAGGGTGCACATGTTCATGTATTTATTCTGTCTTCTCACAGAGAGCTGCATCACCCAGTTACATGCAGGAACAGAGGGATATAAAAGCCAGGTACGCATTTCCCAAACAGATTGTAAGACTTTCAGCCCTGAGGTTGTAGTTGAGTTCTACATAGATTTGTTTGTTCATGATGTTTGTGTGACTCTGGGTTGTGTCTGTCTGTGTTTTCTCCCAGTTTTCGCAAATTCATGCAGGACAGCGATGAAGGCAGTGATGATGATGGCATGTTATTAAAGAGAAGGGTCAAAACCCAAGAAGAGAAGGTCAGGAGCTGCTCAGTAGTGCAGCATAGGACCTTGTACACCTTGGATATTATGCACATTTCACCAATAAGAAATGCATACATCTTTGCACAGTGTTCATATTTTTGTTAATCTGCATTTCCAACATACACAAAGGCTTTCCCCTTGGCAATACACACTCACTCGGTGTGTGTGTGTGTGTGTGTGTGTGTGTGTGTGTATATCAGGACAATGAGGAGGCAGACTATGTGGAGTGGCTAAAGGGGCAGGCTGACCTGGAGGGAAAGGAGGAAGTTCAGGACATGGTGAGTCTGTGTAGTCAGAACAGCTCCATCAAGGGGCTGTAATGGATTCGCACAAAGACACCAACTTTCTTAAGACCTCATAGAGGTCACTGATGATGTGACCTCTATGAGGTGTGATCTGGTTTTTTGCTTTTGATTAATTGACTCGCTCTTGTGCCGGTGCAGTCATACCTTAAGGAGTACTGGAATGACCCCAAGCTGGATGAGAAGGAGCGCTTCCTGCGGGACTATGTCCTCAACAAGGGCTACCTGGAGGGGGATGATGAAGACAGGTGACTGGGCTCTCATCACTTCCTGTCATACTGTCATAACTCCTTTTCTCTGTGTGGTTCAATGCTGTGATACAGCTGTTTGCACTGAAGCTTAAATTACTCAGAGAATGAATATCTGGGAAAGGCATTTATCACCTTTATGACCAAGACAAGGTTTTGCTTGCTGTAGGGAATTTGTTATTTAGGTAGGTAATTGAATCATTGTGTAGATTCATTGGCTTAAATTGAATGAATGGTGTAAAATTCTTCAGACAGTAAAACGGCAGTTACCTTTTGGTTTAAAAATAATTTCTTTTTGGATGATGTCTGTTTATTATACAGGATACCTACCTATGAAGAGTTGGTCCAAGACGATGTGGAGGATTCTGAGGATGAAGGAGACTCGTTCCTTCAGAAGCAGGAAGACTTTGAGAGGAAATACAACTTCCGCTTTGAGGAGCCAGATGCTATAAAGGTGATTCAGTGCCCCAATGGGCCACAAAGTTAGAGCATGTTTGTTGTTAACATGTCTAAATGCTCATATATTTCTTGCAGGTGAAAACATACCCTCGAAACATTGCCACCTCCGTCCGTACGAAAGATGAACGGAGGAAACGCAAGAGGGAGGAGATAAAGGAGAGGAAGAAAAAAGTAAGACATTCCAGTCTTTCTCCCATTATTTCATTTATTTAGGTTAGCCTTGTGTATATCCTCAGTTCTCCCCTGAAATGTATGTAGCCATTACATTTTATATGTTAGTATGGTGTCTAGTAAGTTAGACAGAGAAGGCAGAGAATAGAGTTTATACCTGTCCATTCTGACATTAAAAGATAACTAAATATGACTGCTTCATTTGTCTGCAGAAAAATAACAATATTGAAGGTACATAGATGTACTTAATGGTGTAATCTCTATTTGTGCAGCAAATACTAATATAACAATACTGAAGGAAAGCACTCTAGCTTTACATGTCTTGCCTGCTGGTAAGAACCAGAGAGAGGAGGAAAGAGAGATCATGATCATCTCAGCTTATCTGGCATATGGCATATCTTACTAGTCCCTAGATAATGTTGAACCAAAAGCCCTTTGTGCCGCGAGTCTTACCTCCTGTCTTGTTCCTCCACCTCTTCCTGGTGCTCCCCGCAGGAGAAGGAGCAGAAGAGGGAGCAGCTGAAGCAGCTGAAGAACCTGAAGAGGAGCGAGATCATGGACAAGCTGAAGCGGCTGCAGGACCTGACGGGCAACGAGGAGCTGGCCTTCAGCCAGCACGACCTGGAGGGAGAGTTCAACCCACAGCAGCACGACCAGCTCATGGAGGTACGCTCTCACGGCCACACTTCTGAAAGATGCCATTAGGTTCTCTAGGCCTAGGGAACGTGTTCTCTAGGCAAATAAACATTGGCCAGGCTCAGTACATGCATGAGGTTTATAATGAGGTGCTTATATGTTTCTCATATTCTCAAATGTACAATGCTGTTTTTAGGATAATAGTGGTGCTGCTGGTGCTGACAATTGTGCAATGCTATTAATGTTGAAAATCACTATTGATTTTTCTACATGGTCTTTATGGTCTAGTTGTTCATGCTGTATGTTTTTTGTAGAAATTCTTTGGTGATGAGTATTATGGGATGGACGAGGATGAAAAGCCTCAGTTTGATGACGAGGAACTTGAAGATGGTAAGAACTGTTGTCTGAACACTATTGTTTTACCAGACATTGTTCTCCAGTGAGTGAGTGAGTGAGTGAGGTCTGTATATTGTGTCACCAGGCCATTGGAATTGGGACACCTGGACAGGAGAGGGTGATGAAGGCGACGGTGAAGAAGAGGAAGACTATGGCGACGAGAAGCCTGAATACTATGAGCCAACCTGTGATGACCCTGATTTTATTGTGAGCTCCTGCTATGTTGCCTGTTTTGTCCATTAACTGTCCTCTCAAGAAAAGCAAACCCCCTATGCCTTTCCCCCTCAAAGACAGATGCTGTAGAGACCACATCTGTATTGTTCATTTACTCCTTCAGATGACACTTATATCATACTTTATTACAGGGGTCGGCAAATAGTGGCCCGCGGGCCAATTTTGGCCCGCCATCTATTCTATCTGGCCCGCGAGATGACGTTAATTTGCTGTTGAATGAATTTTTTTTTTAACCCCATGTTTTTAAAAAGAAAAAAAGGCCTACAGCAATCCCATCAATTTCAAAACATTTATTGAGGTATAGATGATAGTCCTACTAAAGTGACAAAACAGGTGGAACATCCTTGCAGTTATCCATGACGCACAGGTCGGAACGGTATTGGCACGCGAGTGCGCGTAATCTTGTGCAAAAAAACAACAACAGTGTCCTGTGTCCCTCTTCCAGTGGGCAAGGTCAAAAATAGCCTATGTTTCGTTAAATTAATAGGCTTGGCATTAAGAAATGCAGGCAGGCTCAACACATACCTCTGCTTCCATTCTTCTTTGTAGGTCCTGCATTCTGAATCAATTTTTCTTTTCAAGGCTTTTGACAACGACATTTTGCATCGATAACTAGCATATAGCAATGTTCAGCTAATCATTTACACGTCATCCAAAAGAATAATATTTGTAGCCTACACATTAGTTACGGCAAGTTGCTAGGCAAGTCGCCTGTTTCATGAGAGACGACAGGAGATGCAGCAGGCGGCATAAAAACAGCGCACATAAGCAAATAAACGTTTTTAATGGAATTAAATTAAATGCATTTTAAAAGTTAGATGATGTTTATTTTAATATAATATAATAATTAATAATTTAAATAGTAGGCCTATAACCCCCCCCCCCCCCCCCCCATTACAAAAGCTATGGCCCGCGATGCCATTGTCTGAAAAAAAATTGGCCCGGGTCCAAACGTAATTGCCGACCCCTGCTTTATTACATTTCAGTGAAGTCATTGGGCATGACAAAAGGCAATTATACCTAAGTACTGTTCATATGCAACCAATTGTATAAAGTTCAGAGCAACTCAATAGTGACTATCCTCACCCCCTGTATAAGATTTACATAATAATTCACACCACAATCTACTTCAAATGTTCATACAAGGTCACCATGTCTTTGTCCCCTTTGCATGGCCATCCAGATCTGGATTAGGTCAGCTCTTTTCACGTCATGTTCCTGGTTGCCCCACTTGACAATAGCACAGTCCGGTATTTTGTCTAAATCCGATCTGAACTGATGTTGTGCAGATGGATGCGGACTATGACCCCAGTCAGCAGCCTGCAAAGAAGAAAAAGAAGAAGAAGGAGCGAGAGGAGAAGAAGAAGAAGCAGAAGCTCTCCAAAGATGATGTCCCTCTGATGGGCAAGAAAAGGAAGGTGTCCCACTTCGCTGAGGTCATCTCTAAAAACAAGCCCGTGTTTGACCCAAGTAAGTCATAGCAAGCACCAAGAAAATATCCATTGGCTTATGTCAAAATCAGTGTTTTATGGACTGTATGCCACAAAAAAAAATGTTTTTGTTCATTTGAAATTCTGTTGAAATTACGGTATGTAGGTTGTTGCATTGTATTTACTAGGGCTGTCAATCGATTAAAAAATCAAATTAATTACATACTCTGTGATTAATTAATCTAAATGAATCGCATTTATAAGTTTTGCTGTGAAAGTATTTTAAATATTTAAATTCAAATGAATCATTGAATAATCAGCATTAGTGACATTGAAGTTCAAAAACGTATTTCTTATTACTTTCACTGTTCAAATAATGGCCATAATAATCTATGATATGACCTAATATGTTGAGGAAATAAATTCAAAAGTGCTTTGGGAAGAAGTTTTTTTCACATACTGTACAAGGCATTTCAGGTCACAGATATAACCTAGGGGACACAATGAATCTCAATGATCTAGGCAGCACATTTTCTTCTCTCTTCTTCATTTTACAGTCTAATGGTTACTGACTAGAACGGATCGGGGTCAAAGGTCATACGGAATCGATTAATCTGCGCTATTTTTTTTTAAAATCAGTTATTTTTTCTCAAATGAATTCATTGAAATGAATCCGTTATTTTGACAGCCCTAGTAATTATATACATTTATTTTCAAGAATTATTATTATAGCAGAGAATTGTCATTTGCTTTGATGCATGGATCTGCTATTTATCTGTGATTTATATGAATTGTTTTATTTCAGAGAATAAGTCTTTTGAGCAGTACCTTGATGAATACTACCGCCTGGACTACGAGGACATTATAGATGACCAACCCTGCAGGTTTCGCTATAGGGAAGTGGTCCCCAATGACTTTGGCCTGAGTACTGATGAGGTGAGAATGGTGCAATTGCCTAGTAAAAGTGGAGCACTTGTGGCTCAATAGGTAAAGTGTCAGGACTAGAATCCAAGAGATTCCTGTAGTTCAGGAGTGCATGGGTTCAAATCCCAGCAGTGGCATAAGATCGGGTGTGTCTAGCACTGATGAGATCGGATTGTGTCTGACCTGGTATTGCTCCCTCTGGGGTAAGCTCTGACCAGGATATGAGGACAGTAATCTTCTCTCTGAGCTGACAAGGGGATGGGAAAATGGGTGGAAGGGGAGATAAAGATATACAGGAGTAGGATGTTAGGTGAGCGTGGAATTTGGAATCTACAGTTGGCATGGGGATTTCAGCTCTTTTGTCCTTGGGACATCTTTTGGAGCAGTGTTGAAGAACATAAGAACATAAGTTGGACTGGGAACTTTGAATTGCGATACGTTCCCACTGACTTTTAGGGGAAAACAGACAGCACTTTTCTGACAGAAATATCTAAAAAGAAGTTATGGTTGAACTGTTATCAATGGCCAATGTTTATCTGCATTTGGCTGACTGTTTAGCTGGGTTTGGCTTGTTTAACTTCATGATGTTTTGCTGATCGAACATATGACCGGCAGTAACATGACCATCAGTTCCACAACCATCAACATTTCACAGCAAACAAAGCTGAAAAGTTTACCCTTTGTATCATCACCGTTAGCATGCGCCTCTTTTCCCCCTTGCAGATCCTGACCGCAGATGAGAAAGAGCTGAATCGCTGGTGCTCCTTGAAGAAGACCTGCATGTACAGGTACCTAAGTCTCTGACTTTAGTCTTTCTCCAGGATGGAGGCATTCAGAAATAACCTCTCCTGAGAGCACAAGACACCTGGATCCTTTTAGCTTCCAGAAAAAGACTGAGACTTTTTGTCTGACTGAGGCGTCTCTATTCCTGAATTTTCTGTGTCAGGCCCGAAAAAGACGAGTTGTGCGATGTGAAGAATTACCAGGTCAAAGCCAAAGATGTGAGGAAGAAGAAGCAGATCTTTGTCTCCCTTTATTCCGAGTAAGTACCAGACCTTTCCCGGTTTCCCTTCACAGAGTTTTTTATGTGCTGTGCACCGAATAGCCGAGGCTGCCATTGAGCCTCACTACTTAAAAAGCAAAACAAAAGTTTTTGTTTAGGTTCACTGTCAGCTTGTTGCTCATATTTCTCTAGGTTCTTATGTTTTTTTTTGTGCTATCCAGGGAAGAGAAGGAGGAGGCCAAGGGCAAAGTTGGGAAGAAGAGGAGAGATCGGATGAAGAATGCTGAACAGAGGCAGAATGTGCAGGAGGAAGAGGAGGAGGAGGAGGAGGAGGAGGAAGCTGGGTGTAGTCACACAGTTGCCGACACCACTGAGGGATCCATTCTCAAAGCCCTAACAGAGATGAGTGCTGAGGAAGAGGAGGATGAAGAAGAGTTATTGGTCCCCAAAAAGAAGAAGCCCAAGCTGCTGGAGCGTAAGGAGGTGGTGGTGGCAGAAGCTGCCGGCGAAGAGACGACCAAACTCAAAGTGGACAAGCAGAAGTGGCCCAGGAAAAAGCCCAGGCACCCAGGTGGACGGCTACTCTCCAGGTCCTTCAAGGTCAAACTGGGCGGTAGGGAGTTTAGCCGGCAGAGACTGAGGGCGTACGGACTTAACCCTAAGAAACTGCACTACAGGGAACTTTACAGGCAGAAACGAAAACAGCAAGAAAATCACAACAAGCAGAAGACACAGAAAAGCGATTAAAGCAGTCGCCATTTTTAGCAACATGCCGCCCGGGTTAATTTTTGAAGTTGTCATGGAACGGGGCCGCAGTTAGAAGGTTTAACTTCCTCCACATGCCTTACCAAAACATTTACATTCGCAGGACGATTTAATCTTTTCATCATGTCTGCAGTGCTGATGATGTTGGGGGGTGGGGGGGTTGTTGAGTTTCCCTGCTTTGGCGACAGTGTACTTTACAGCTTTGTTGTTCAGTTTACTGGCAGACCCATCCTGGGGCGATTAGAGGAGAGCTGAATCTGCCAGTGTTCCCACACTTCACCCACTGAAGTTCATGTGGATTTAATTCCCTTTGTTTGTGTGTGTGTCTCTCCCCAGCCCCTGTCCGTTTGTATATATAGAATAAAAGAAGGTTTGAGGCTTTTGATTTCAGCTGTACTGTGTCCAGACTAATAATGTTTTTCTAATTGATTGGAAATTCTTAATATACATTCATTTCAATGATTTATTGTACAATAAGATTTTTTTATTTTAGGCCCAAACTTTTATGAATTGTGCGTTTGAAGAGAGTGCATCAAAATAGAACCACAAGGCTCATCTTAAAAATCAGTTTAATATGTGGTTGTAAGGCTTCACCAAAGGACATGTTGGAAAAGAAACCTGATTGTAAATAATGTCTTTGAAAAGCCTAAATAAAAAAAATAAAACTGTCATATATAATCATATTATACAGTATGATACACTGTTATGTATAATATTATATAGTCTATAATGGTAATGGAACATGTGTTTACATAGACTAAGGAAATACATAGGGAGTGTAGACAATTTATCTATCCTGTTAGTCAGCTAATATATGGCTGATGTGATCTATGGTTGCCTGATGAGATTTCAAAGAGTGTTATTTATGGGAAAATAGGGAGGGAAGACAAATGTAAGTCACCATTTTATTTTTTAAGATTATATATATAAAAAAAACATTAGTAAACATATTAGTCATTCCACTCAATTCCAAGATGTTGACTAAATTCTGTGCTGACTCATATGTGACTGCTCAATTGTTAATTGTAATCTCATAAATCAGATCACCGCAAATAATGGCTTTTGTTTGGCTGCTCTGGACTCACTGTCCCATCAGAAAACTTTTTTGTCTGTTTTTAGATACTGTAGATAGGGGTCAGTTATGATAAGGAAAGTGTGGTTGATACACAGCCACATATACAACAACATATACCATCACTGTTGCCCTCGATGACAGCGCATCTCGCGAGATCAAATGCCCACCGAACGCGAGGTTGGCAAGCTGTTGTGTCTGACGATCGCGCTGCGTGGGGGTGCGCGTTTGCTTCTCGTTGTCATTTGCTCGGGAGAGAAAGCTGGTGCGGATTGGTAGTTACATATTTTCCTTCAGTTGCGTCGGAGAGACCTTTAACGCATCGTGCTCAGACAGACTTAGCTAATTCACGCCGTAGGCAGATACACATTCTTACTTCTCTACGTGGTGCAGGAAAACGCTACCAGTTTTGCTTTGCTAGTTCGTGCAGATGCGTTTCCAGGGGAGGAAAGGGGGGCATGATTAAGCAAGAGGACTGCTCCGCTTGTCTAACGGGAGGGCTGAAAACAAGGACATGGTGCTGTGCATAGGATCGCGGCCTGTATTGACGCCTGCTTCGCCATAACCGTGTATTTCTCATCACACCTTCTCGTCGCTCGCTCAAATGGGTGCTTGGGCGTCAAGTCCGTTTAGGCCCGCCGTCCGGCACACGGAGCCCGACTGTGGGGAAATAGTGGTCAGCTACTAGCGGCTCGGCTAGCTGCAGTTACCCAATGCTGCTGCTGCCGCTGCCGCTGCTGTGTAGAGGATCTACCAGAAGAGAAGCTGGAGCCTTGGGCCCACACTTTCAGATTTTGCGATCTGTTCGTTTGGAGTACAGCTCAAGACCAAACCGGCCCCACGGATATGTGATACCGTATTTTCACCTGCACTTAAATGGAAGGCGTATTGAACTTCTCCCGTTGATGCGAGAGCCGTATTGCGCCGCAATGTGGCTTGAAAATAAGGGAAGACTCAGCCTGTAACTGGGCTCCTGTAGGACGGGGCTAGGTAGACACAGACCCTGTAAAATCTTCAGTGGAAGGGGTCGACTCTCATCTGTTTGCATTGGTCTGAAGTGTCCTCTTCACCTTCCAATCTCAAGGCAAATAGACTTCATCTGAGATGGATAAACTCACCATAATTTCAGGATGTCTATTCCTGGCCGCAGACATATTTGCAATTGCTAGCATTGCAAACCCTGACTGGATCAACACGGGCGAGTCGGCAGGTATGTTTTTATCTTAGGCTAATGGTGAAAGTGGGACCTCCTCCCATTCCAGTGCATCCTTGGATTTCGCGGACTCCGTCACCCTCGCAGCATCCAGCAAGGTTGCCGTGTCCTCACTCTAAAGAGCCCAGGTTAATTGCGAAAAGAGCAACCCCGCGCGCGCTCAGCTCGTCAGTTAATCCCCTGAACAAAGATAAGATCCCGCTACTGCTCTGTGCATTAGCATCCTCTTTTGTCTCCCCAAGAACACAGCACATCCTCTTTGATGAGGATACCATAACAACGTTAGATGTCGGCTTCATTAGATTTTTTCATGGGTATAGCCATACACTGTTGTGCCATTCAACACTATATTACTATATGTTTTAATGTGTACATTCAGTGGGGATAGTATTGATGGTCTTTAAAAGGCCATTTAACTTTTGTGGTGAGTATACCGTAAGCGACGTCATCAGTGCGCTGAGGTCAAGCATCAGTGATATCCATAATGGCGTTCATTGTGATGTCTGGTACATCTCTATCTATAGCACGGAGATGTTTTACGCCAGCCTTCAAAACAGTGAGCTACTGATTGTCAGCGTCTCATTGTTCCTTATTCACGACTGCTTAGTAAGTGGGTCAAGAAGGGTTCAAATAGGGTTTTGTGAAGGCAGCCAGAATGGCCAAACAGTTGTGCCTGTGTGTAAGAGAAGCTATGCTTTCTGTTGTTCATTGTAGGAACAATGAGAGACTCGGTTGGCTTTGCTTATTATTTCCAAAAGGGAGGCTTTCTATAGTCCAGAGTATCAATACATCCCACATTGGTTTTTCAGGAAGCACAGACAATGAAAGGACTTTGTCCTCAGCAGGCATTCCTTCCTGCACTTGTCAGAGTGATGCTTTTAGATGTTTACATTTGTCATGAATTGGCAACTCCAAATGAATTTGCAACTTGTGGGGACATTTAGTTGAAAACAGATTAAGTAATTTGCATGTTAAGTGCAAAATTGCCATCTGGAAGAATTACATTTGAATCAGCTCAGCCTGCCATTTGTTGGAAGTGCACACACAGGATAATTATCTCTGTTGATGGCCCCCTGATGGGTCCTTGTTTGTAGCCACTGTGAATTGATTTTCATATTTAGTTAACCTCATCTCTGCTGGTTGTGTAAGCACCACCAGTCCCACCATGATGACGCATCATAACTGAGTGACACGGGCTTCCAGGAATAACTGAACTCTCCGAGAGACAAGTCTGGCATGACCTAGCTCTGGGCACAGCATTTCATTCTTATCTTAAAAGGACAGAGGGCTGGGTTAACGAGACCACAGCAATGTGAAGGGACACCCCCCTCATTCTCGACTCAAACAGTTTGACACTGATGCGGTGTTGGCTATAGTGATGTCTCCTATAGCCTAGGTGCCTATAGAGATGAAGGACTTCCTGTTGTCAGCAATAGAGGAAGGCCATGTGTTGCACTTCGCACTATTCCTTGCACGTGTGTGTCAACAGCTCTGGCACCCGGGCACCCACTGATGTGGTTTCCCTTTCTCTTGATTGTGTGGAAAGCAGTGCAGAGGGTGGTGTTTCTAGCCTCTCGTCTAGTGTCTGAAAGGCTGAGCACAGACAGAGCAATTTTCTCTGGGGCGCTGTCTGCTGGCCGAGTGGATTGTCAACTTTTCCTGTCACCCAATTTGTCCGTGGAAAGCTGTATATTCAATCTTGCATGTTGAGCAGCTCACTTTGCTTTGGTCAGCATTCTGGATCTTGATTATTATTTTTTTTGTTGACTCCCAGCTACATGATCAAATGTGTTGTAGGTTCTGAAATCTCTAGCTCAGTGACAGATCTCTATAAATCCTCACATGCCAGCCTTACCTGCTCTTCAGGGATTTTCCACAGGGGTTGACTTAACATTTTCATTAGTGTCACCAGCTTTATGACTCCCGTAAATAAACATCGGACTTTTCCAAACCGTTGCAGCCTGTGCTGGCCTTTTCAAGTAGCCATGCTACCGGCTTGATGCCATCGCCAGTAAAAGCAGGAGCACATCCTTTTCTCTCTCAATCATCAGGGAGGGCGCCCTGTCATTGTTATGTTTCTTTGTGCATAGTGCTGAAAACCTACAGTGCATCAACTTTAGTCAGAGTTGAATGATTGAGTTGGACGGTCCACTCCAGCACGGTCAGATTGTTGAATTGAAACAGTAGACAGTGAGTGAGAGATGGATGAGAAAGGAGTATCTGTCATTTGTTCGATTCTGAACAGTGTCAGGACTGTAGTGGAGTTTCTGCTCACCGTGCTCCAACCCACACACCTGACTAAATCCGTATGGGCTATTTAAACTCTCTCTGACGTTGAAGTCATATTTTCCTTCCCTCCCCTTGTAAATTCAAACCTCAGGCCGGCATGAAAATTCCAACCCATGCCCAGTAGAGGAGTGGCTTTGTCCTGGTCCCGGAGAGGCCTGCAGTGCCCACAGCAGGCTGGCTCTGACATTTTCAAAAACAAAACAATAAACCCCTGCCGACAGAACAGCGCTTTCGTTGCGGTGGTCTGCGCTGGGATGGATCAGCACCTGATCATGGTGTAGCGCGTGTGGAGCTATTCTGCTTTCCGTGGTTCATGCAGCGCCCCCCCCCCTCCCCACATTTTTATTTTCATTTGGTATGGTAGGCAGCAGTTTTGTGTTCACAGCGAAAACAATACTGCCCCCAGGAACAAATGTCAAGGCCGCCCATTGCTCTTAGAAAGCCAAATGCCGATGAACAATTCAGCAATCTCACCATGGGCTGGGGAGACAAGCACCCCTAATGTCTCTGTGTTACCAGGGGTACCACTGCTTATCAAATGATGAACAGGGGAAGTGAGGGGAAATGTGCAGTCTGGCCCCCGGATAACGCACATATTCTCCTTTTTAACAGGGAATGGAGGCTTGAAATGATGTAGCCGTATGTAAAGCTTACATTTAATATGGTTCTCGGGTATGTTAATTGTTTTAATTGCTTTGTTAATTGGTTAGGTTTGTGGTCTGGGATTGCCATAATTCTATCTGATTTCTAAAAGCATTTATCTTTTCCCAGCAAACAGACACCTAGCATATTGAAACGGTCTGTGTGCGTTAGAGAGGCTGTGTTTCTGCTGAGAGCATTCTATGTATGCACACTGATCACACCCACACATTTGATGGTGCACAGAGCTGAGTGATGTAAGCTGACTCCTGCAGATCTTTTGCTCCTTCCACCACCCGCCTCCCCCCTTCCCCGCCATCCTTGCTTCACCCCCCCACCCCCACCCACCTGAGTTCATGAGCCGCTTGACTCATTCCCAGGAGGACTTCCTGTTCAGCACGCCGCAGAGGGAGACGCTGCCGCCTCATTTCCTGTCATACAGTACATCCGGCGCCAAAGCTGTGAAGGTGGAGCATGGGATGGGAGGGAAGAAGCTAGTAAGAGAGGAGAACAGGGCGATGTGATCACGATGCCTGGGCATCCTAGGGCAGACGGACCCTGTGTTTAACATTTATTTTTGGGAAGGTAGAAGGGAGCAGTCTTTCTCTCTCCTCTCCTCCCTGGGCCTGGCTGTGTGAGAAACACAAAGCAACATGTTGAAACCTGTCGTGGGAAATCCAATTGCAGGTGATAACATTTCATTTCAGCCGGCAAACTCCTGTAAACAATGCCAGGAGTATTATTGCAACTCTGCACTTTTTGTGGATGGGGAAGGAACTTCTGGCCTGCAGGCATATCAACTTTAAATCTCAGATAGAGCTGTTCACTTGTGATGTGGTTGCAGTGCTCCTGAGTCTGCATTTAGAGCCTCCTGACAGTTGAGAGTGAGATGTGTGTGTGTGTGTGTGGTGTGTGTCGGAGTCTGACATCCCTCAAGCGTCTCATGTCTTGTGGATTGCCCGCCAGCATGTCTGCCATGGCTTGCCGCTGTGCACCAGCTGTTTTGAACGTTGGCATTTTGCAGGAAGGTTTGAAACGGTAGGGGGTTGGAGCAGCGGGGGCACCTGTGGGAGCTTGTTTAAGGGAGATGCGGACCGGAGTGTCTTCACAGACCTGTACTTTTTCAAATCTTTCTGAGTTTGTGTGGGTGTCTGTCTGTGTGCGTGTACGTCCGTGTGCATGCGTTACATACATGCATGCATGTGTTTGTGGGTGCATGCACAAGCCCGTATGCTTGTTTTTATGTGTGCGTGGTTTTGTGTACATGTGCACGTATGTTTGTTTGCTTGCATGCAGGCCGTCGTGTCGTGTGTGTGTGTGTGTGTGTGTGTGTGTGTGTGCACTTACATACTGACCAGAGGGTAGCAGGGCTTTGTGAACCCCCTCCCCCCCCTCTGTCCATCCCTCACTCACGCCTGGCTCCTGCAGAATTTTCCTGCTAAGCAGAAAAAGAATGCACCACACCTTAATGGAATCAAAACATTCCTTCCTGGAGGGCTATCACACACACACACACACACACACACACACACACACACACACACACACACACATATGCGGCCGCTGAGTGTGTGTGTGTGTGAGAGAGAGAGTTCGATAGCGCTGAAGGAAGGTGGGCCACCATGTTGACATTGCAGCACTCCAGTTGCACTGCCTCCGAGACATCCTTTTCTTCTGTCTCCATGGCGCTTATTGACTCTCAATACAAATCACTCTGCACCCCCTATCCTCCCATTCAGGGATTGTGATGGACTGATATGATCTGCCCCGTGCATGCCAGGGTACTCACTTTGAAAGTGATCCGTTCCATGGTGATGAACACCCCATGTTGGAACCACACACAGGTTCACACAGAGAGGCCTGCAGGATAATGCTGTGAAGCATCACGGTGTGTTGTGCTGAAAGGTCTATCGCGTGGGATAATTATGATGTTTTTTAAAAACGACTCTTGCGCGCATGTGTGTGCACGCTCTCACTCTCTCTGGTTTCTACCAGTCTTGGTTACAGAGAAACAAGTGGCCAAACATATGTCCTATATATAGGCTCAGTGCTTCCTGTTGGAGCTCTTTGGCGGAGTTGCAAGTAGAGATGTCAATGGCCGTCCGCTTTCGAAAAGGCCCCAGATGGTGGGAGTAATTGAGTTGTGTGGAGAAAATGGACTCTTAAACGTTCTCTTCTTCTCCGCCGGTCGTGACTAGGAGCAGAGAGACTTTTTTTTTTTCCACACACACACACACACGTCATGTTGCTATCTAGTGAAAAATCTCTTGCCATGTGAGTGTGCATCTTCTGTTTACTGAGATCATCAGCCACTGTGTGCACACTGCATGTGTCTGAATGTGTTTGTGTGCGCGTGTGTGTGTGTGTGTGAGTGTCAGGGAGAGAGATTTTCTGAGCCGTGCCGTCAGCCTGTGAATTGGAGCGTTGGACCCCCTCTTTTCTTTAGCTCTATTGTTCTCACTTCCTTTATCTCACAGTAGCCTGTGACCTGGTGTCAATAGTGCTGGTGATTTTGAGGTTTGACCCCACAGGCCTGTATCAATGGTCCAAGAGTCACAAGCTCTCCTCCCACTCTCTCCTCTTTTCCTTTCTTTCTCTCTCTCTCTTTTCTTCTTAAGGCCACACACACACACAGACACACACACACACACACACACACACAGCTCCTCACAGGGAGAAGCACAGTCCTCGTCGCCTGAGGCTCCACTGCTCTTGAAAGGGTGCTTATGATCAAGTGATTGGCTCTGTCACATGCTCAGTGCTCTCAGGCTGCGTGCTGCCTCCTCTCCTCTCCTCTATCCCCCACATGCTCTCCTGTGAGCTGCTGGAGCTGTGACAGAGAGACAGGGAGAGAGGCACAGCTTCTGGAAGGTTCTGTCTGTCTGCCATCAGAAAAGTAAATGCACAGATCTGTCCTCAAGGGACTGTCCAGTCATCCAGCTGTGACATGATGCCACTCTCCGTTAATGTAGTGGCTAGCCCCTGTAGCATTTAGGCCTAGTCCACACGTACCAAACCGATCTTTTTTTCCTCCGTCTTCCCTGGAACTGTATCAAGAATATTTGCATCCAAACGGATCCATCTCAACACGACTGAACACGTTACTTCATATCCCAGGCCTATAGGTGGCACTGTTTCTTTACAGAAATTGACCAAAGCTTGCGCGCTGTAGGCTATACAAACAGACAGCTACGGAAAATGGCTAGTACAAGGAAACCAGAATTGTTTGTGTGGACTGATAGTGAACTGTCAACTGTAGTCAACTGTAAAACTAATAAACTTCATTTTTACGGTTTGTGAAGGGTTGCAGTCCCGTCCTTTATTTGGCTAACGCAGGTAATCTCCTTTACTTTCTTTGGTTGTAGGATAGTCCGCGATTTACATTAGTTTTGGATATCACCGCAAGTGATAGGCTACTAAACGCTAGGCCTAGGCTATTCCGTCGCCACATTTATAATATTGCTATACCTTCGTTAGTAACAGTCGATACTTTTGCCTGCATCCAATCGCGCATTCGCATTTAGTGCGCATCTACCATAGGCTTAAGATTAGTTAAGCGTCTTTGTATGCTCATATCTGACTTCACTAGAATATGAATGCATTTATTTATGTTGTAAGACATGTAAAATAAATGAATGACACCAGCACTACGCACAAATTAATTTAAACTTACACCGCACTTCCTTAATAACTTCTGACTAGTTCTCTCGCATCACTGACAGTAGCTAAAAAAACACTGTTCAGTCCACCAAGTCATAAGCTATTGGCGCTGCGCAGCACCAGTTGTGATATTTATCCTACTGATTGTAATCGTAGGTAATGTCATGTATGAAAACTAGTATTGTTAGGCAATACTATAAGTGTCAAGTCCAGGGCAGCTGAGGTGTGGCGATGACATCATCAATACGCAAGTAGGCGGTTTCGCCGTCCAAACGAACTCACAAGGGCTACGGTTTCAGATTTTTCCACCCTGGGACCAGGTTTCAAAAAAGTGTGGTTTCGGGCTAGCCTGATGAGCCAGACCCACATTAAAATGTAGGGTCTGGGCACTCACCGTTCGCAGCGCTCAGTCCGAGGGGCGGGATAATCGGTTGACTTTCAAATTCCCTCTGCACGCAATAGGACAGCTATGAGTCCTATGCGTTTTCCCACCAGCGGAGCTAGTTGGCTAGTTCAAACTTTTGCCAACTTAAAAAAAGCTTAATTCGTGTCACACTGTTTGCCAGCAGCAACATCCATCTTCTTTGTTTTCAAGTAGCAGGGGATTCGAGCCAAACCGTTGCAACTCTGCCATCAATCATTATGTTAAGCCCGCCTAACGACTCTATACACGATTTGATTGGCCTGATAGAAGTTTAATTTTTCAAGCTCACAAGCCAACGGAGAGTTGCTAGACTAGCCCTGGCAGCTAATTTAATTGGCTGCCGCTAGGGTGCGTCTAGATTTCTAGGCTAGTTTCGGGCAGTGCGTTTACAGGATTCGTTTGGACGATCGGCCAAGACGAAGCAAAACCGGTGCGTTTAACCCAAAAAGCGTCTCCGTGTGGACGGGCCTTAGACATTCCCCTGATATGTATGGCTAGAAGCTGGTATTATACAAGATGAACAGATGAATTGAAGGGGAAAAAATAGTTTTGAGTCTGATTATGCTGGTAATAAATCATGGCCAAACTGGACAACCAGACTGGCTGGTTGCAGTAATGCAATAATGTTGCATTGCTTGCACTGATTGCTGTGGCAGTGAATAAAAAGCAGATAAGGGACTGGGCTTCATGAGTACAGAGATCCTACTGCTAAAGTTAGGTGAATGTGGATACTGTGTAATTAAGCTAATAATCATACTAATACTGATGGTTAAGGAATACGAGCCACGATTGCCAGTAAAGCAGCTGACTGTTGGGCACACTTAGGCCTCGCCTGTGGGAGTGCTGTGTACTATTTGCAAGTAAAAAAACAAGATGTAGGTCTAGATGGCAGCCACGCTGAAGTGTATGGTGGTGAACTGTATTAAAGGAGAATTCCGGTGTGATTTTGACCTAAAGTGTTTTGAAACATGATACCGAGTGTGAACGTATGTCTCATAGCCCATCTCGGCTTGTCCCCTGCACTCCGAAATCTGGCGCTAGTTAGCCGATGCTACCAACAAGGCGGTCAATGGTTGTGCCTCGGCATCGGCATAGCCATGCAAATAAATCACTGTTTTACACCATTTACGAGGCTCAATGTATCTCCACACTTCATTGGTAGACTTCCAAGGGCCCTGAGATTTAAAACGAGACATTGAGAACTTTGAAAAAGCACTGGTAGTTTACTTACAAGACGATTTATACAGACAGTATCTTCTCGAAGTTTAGCGTTTGCAGCCATCTTGAATTTAGTCACGATAAGTCGAGCGACGAGTAAGAATGAACAGGTATGATAAGGGATCAGATTCCAAAAATAATTCTGTGGAAATGCATGGATTACAGTTTCTTCCAGTAGCAGCAACTGGAATCCATGCATTTCCACGGAATTATTTTTGGAATCTGATCCCTTATCATACCTGTTCATTCTTACTCGTCGCTCGACTTATCGTGACTAAATTCAAGATGGCTGCAAACGCTAAACTTCGAGAAGATACTGTCTGTATATATATCTCAATGTCTCGTTTTAAATGTCAGGGCCCTTGGAAGTCTGCCAATGAAGTGTGGAGATACATTGAGCCTCGTAAATGGTGTAAAACAGTGATTTATTTGCATGGCTATGCCGATGCCGAGGCACAACCATTGACCGCCTTGTTGGTAGCATCGGCTAACTAGCGCCAGATTTCGGAGTGCAGGGGACAAGCCGAGATGGGCTATGAGACATACGTTCACACTCGGTATCATGTTTCAAAACACTTTAGGTCAAAATCACACCGGAATTCTCCTTTAAGTAGCTCCCCCGCCGACTCCGTTTATTCGCCAGTCGCTGTGTAAAACTGTGACACAGCACTTAATCCAGCCAGCGAGTCTCCTCTCCTGGAGATGGCTCTGGGCACAGCTGCTTGTTTATTGGATGCAACAGCTCCTCCAGGAGCTCTGATTGCCACAGGGAGCGAGCAACCAGGATGTGTCTGAGACAATGAGGTGACATCCTAATTTAATGAGCAGGAGCTGCCTAACACAATGGTCCAACAGGCTAATTAAATTCATGGTCCTTACTGCCGCAGTTATGAAGTGGGAGCTGGAGCTTAGACTGTGATATTTTTGCATTGTTGGATGTAAGGCTGTATCAGTTCATCGATTAGTTGTCAACTGTTAAATTAATCGGCAACAATTTTTTAAGGAAAATACCTCAGGTCTCTGATTGCTGTTTCTTAAACTTCATTATTTTCAGCTTTACTTGCGCCTCTATGACATTAAACTTGGTTTGGTGTGTAGACAAAATAAGGCATTTGAGGACATAATCTTGGGCTTTTGGAAACACTCAACAACAGATTAATCGATGAAAATTGTTAGTTGCAGCCCTAGTTGGATGCTGGATTTCGAGTTCATTTGGCCGTATTTACCTGACTTAAATTATTAAGTTATTCATTTTAATCATTAATTTGATGCATTTCCTCTTTTTCCTCCTTCCCTCTCCCCTCCTCCTCTCCTCAGGTGCTTTGACGGTAGGGCTGGTGCGGCAGTGTCAGACGATCCACGGGCGTGACCGCACGTGCATCCCGCCGCGGCTCCCGCCCGAGTGGGTCACCACGCTCTTCTTCATCATCATGGGCATCATCTCCCTCACTGTAACATGCGGGCTGCTGGTGGCCTCGCACTGGCGCCGGGAGGCCACCAAGTACGCCCGCTGGATCGCCTTCACCGGGAGTAAGTACCCTTCCAGTGCAGAAAGTATTCTTAAAAGTACACTGACGATGTCATTTCAAAAGTTTTGGCAAAATCGAGCCTGTATTCAATGCTTTAGGTTTGATTAAAAGACATTTGATGCTATGAAAACTTTTTTCATGTTCTTGACCACAAACATCGCCTTCTAGTAGTAGTATTGCAGAATCTATCTGAGTGTAGCATTTTTGACTCCAAAACCTGCTCACTGTGCCTTTTTAAGCAAACATCCTCATCTCATTCCACCTTATTGCCAAGCCCGATATAAGAGGAAGCATCTGTGTGGAGGTGTTTGTGGTGGGAGTTAGCCACACTCTGCCTTAGCTCTGTGCGCAAAATGGATGTTTTCGTTTTGAGGTTGTTAACACCTTTGTAGATTTGAACACATTAGCCAGAGAGAGAATGGGAGGGAGGGGGGGGGGGCAGCAGGGACACCAGGGACACCTTGTTATCGGACACAATTTTCCTCCGCTTTGGAGGGGAAGTGCATAAAGAAGTCATTTTCTGAGTCATGTTCGCAGTCACATGGTTGCCATGGCAACAGAAACCCAGTGACCCCTGGTGTCCAGGCTTCTCTCGTTAGTACTCTGGGCCTCTCTCTCTCTCTTTCTCTCTCTCTCTCTCTCTCTCTCTCTCTCTCTCTCTCTCTCTCTCCTCTTGTCACCTATAATCAGTAGACGGGGGCCAATAAAGACCTGCTGTATTCAGCACCAGAAATTAGCTCTAAGATTAAACGTGTCATCCTCATCCCGATAAGGAGAGGACTAATTTTGTCGAGTGTCTCACCGATGAGCTTACCAGAAACCACAAGAAAGCAGTCTGTGTGCGTTTATGAAACGTCACTTTCGGAGTGTCAGATTTTGTTTTGTGTGCTGAGGATTTGCTGGTGCCCAAGCAAATGTTGGGATTGCTTCCAGGGTATTAACAGAATGTCAGAACACAGAATTGGGTCTCCTACGATCTCAGGGAGGAATGAGCAGCCTTGCAGAGACATTTAAGAGGCTGTTTTGGGAGTGCGAGGTTGAGGGGGCAGATGAAGGAAGTTGTTTGGGTCTGGAAAGTGGGGAAAGGTGTGTGTGTGTGTGTGTGTGTGAGATGTTGGGGGGGGGGGGGCGGCACAGGTGGCTGAGTTAGTGCTGGAACTCCACAGTTGGCCAGGGGCCAAAGCACCTGAAAGGGCAGCTTTGTGAGGGCAGCACAAGCCCCTTACTGTCCCAGCTGGGACTGGACCTCACCTCCAGCCCCACCTCTCAACCACCACACAGGTCACCCCACCTCCTGGCTGACCTAGGGGTGCCATAGCTGCTGCTGTGGTTCTGGCTGGTGCAGGGCAAACATATGGCATGTTTGGCAGGCACAGACATCAATATTAGCTGTTGTCTGGCCACTGCCTTGCTGGTTACCCAGACAGCATCCATCCATTCATCCAGCCAGTCATTTATTCATTCAGCAAAAAAGACTAGGCCACTATGTCCCATGGAAAGGCCAGCCGTTTAAAAATACACTCCCCTCATTAGCGCAAGCAAAAAATAGCAGGTTGTGTCAAATATTTATGTAAGACCCAAGAAATGTGCCGATACTCATGCACCGCTTCTGTCTTTTCCTCTCTCTTCTCCGGAGACTGGAGATTCAAATTTCTCATTTTGACAGCTGAGTTATGTTGATTGTCAAAACTTAGAAAGAAAGTGTAGCGTTATATGTTTAAATATACCTAACTCTACAAACATATACATATATACAGCAGTTGCAGAAAATTAATTGAGATGTGTTTTTGAAGTTGGCGAGTAGCTGCCTTAACTATGCAGCCTAGAGGTGCTCCCCCATCCCCATCCCCTGGGCCACGTATGCCCCCCTGGAGTGTATGTGAGGTCAGACATTTTCCTGAGTGGGGAATCATGAAATTGTCTCGGCGGAGAGCTCTCTTGAAATCAGCTGTTAATGGCCCCATCTGTCATGGAGCCACTTCGGCGCATCGGATCTTTGTCTGTCTCGTTCTCTGCCTTGGTCCAGCCCACCCTTGGCTTCTTCACAAGGGTGTTTTTAATCGATGTTTGGAAGTGTGGCAGGAGAGAGAGAGAGAGAGAGAGAGAGAGAGGGGCGGGGATGGAGAAAAGCTTTCCCCTGACTAATGGCTCCATTGAAATGAAATACGGAGCTGGCTGGGACCTCACTCGCTTTCTGTTGTTTTCTGTTTTCTGTGGCCTGAAAGCTTCAGCACCCACCCGACATTGGGATAAATGTGTAGTCATTCACAGACAGCCTCTGAAAAACAAACGAGGAGGAGCTGGTTCTCCAAAGGCCAGCCTGTTGTGTCTGTGCTTGTAGGTCTTTATGATTGGGACAGAGAGCATTTAAAGTGATTATTTTTTGCTACAGGGCAATTCCATGGAAAATTATTGTTTTTGTAACATCCATAACGCCAATAAAATGTGATGGTATGGTATGATGTGAATGATTACATGAAATTTGAGCATTTGCTACTTTTGGCTGAAGAATGTACATGAGAAAAAATGCACAAAAAATGAATGTTATCATTCACATCATACAAATGCCAAGGCATTTCACTGGCGTTATGGATGTGACAAAAAGTCAATTTTCTGTGGAATTGCCCTACATGCTTATGTTGTAATGCCAAAAGGCTTCAAAAAACTCTGGCTATGTAGGATTGCCCCAGCCAAATAGTCAAGATCAATTGTGTTCTGTGTAAGCATGAATGGCATGGCCCTAAAGAGACATCATGCAATGCCTGCAAGAACTTTCTGATAGCAAACCCATATTTAATTTCTGAGGATATAATTAGGAGGAGTTTCTTCCCTGTGTAATTAGACATTTGTAGATAAGAACTTGTCTTGTTCCTCTCTGCAACCAGATACAAAAGCTGTCAGGTCCCAAACATCAGAGCTTCAGCATTCATTTCTGACAGCTGCAGAAAGGGCACCAGCACTTATCTCCAACTGTTCTCTCGTTCTCTCGACTGAATGACACATAAACCCTTTTAGAGCCTCCTGAAAGGATGGTGTGGCACACTGTGGAGGAGGCCTCAATTTGTCCAGATGTGCCGCTTATTTTTTTCAATTTTTTTTGTGAATCATGAGGTAAAAGCACTGACCAGTGGCTCTCTAAGAACTGCTTAAAGGTTGTATCAGCAATAGCGGGGATACGACACTTCTGTTGATGTTCAAACAAAACAGAGAGCTAGCTCACTACTCCCTCCTCCTCCCTCCCGTGCAATTGAAACGGTTATTGGTTGAAACACTTTATTTTGCTTTTGAGTGGTTGCCAACCCCTGTTGGTAGCTATTGTTTTTGTGTACAGATCTCGGAGCCTATAGGCTGCCTACAGAGACGTGGTTTTTTGACTGCCTGCTTATGGGGCAGGCAGCTAGCGAATCGTTAGGATTAGATGAATGTGATCATTTAAGTTTGGCCCTTTTTTGGGCCTGAAATCGCTGATACAACCTTTAAAACTCTGCGGCTCTAGGTTGCGTAAATCTTCAATTATCCATTTTTAGGAAACAGCTGTGCTAATGTGCGTTAATATTTTATTTAATATAGTATTTCTAATGCATCTCCTACTTCTCTTTCTCCTGTTTCTCTCTCTCTCTCTCTTTTTTTTTTTGCAGTGATCCTGTTCTGTATGGCTGCTCTCATCTTCCCGATAGGATTTTACATTAATGAAGTGGGGGGCCAGCCGTACAAGCTGCCTAACAACACGGTGGTGGGCTCCTCGTACGTACTCTTCGTCCTCTCCATCTTCTTCACGATAGTGGGGCTGTTGTTCGCTGGGAAGGTCTGCCTGCCCGGCTGAAGGACCCTTCTGCCCCCTGGCCTCAACGTTGGGCTTGTCAGACCAGAGGAAGGACAGACAAACAACAACAAAAACATAAGAACAAATGAAACCGAAAAAAAAACAGACAATGTTGCGATGGAGGAAGGGATGTCCGCACGAAGCGGCAACTAGGAGCAACCACACTTAAGCATTGAAAAAAAAAAATAGTGCCAATAGGAACAAAAAAAACAAACAAACAACAAACTGCGCTCAGTTATATAGCTGCAAGAGGGTCCTGATAGGAACGCCCCTCCTCCCCCCTGCCCCAATGCTCCCCGTGCCTACTCCTGTGATTACACAAGTGTTTGTCTTTATGTTGCACTTTCGGAGGGTGGTTTGAAGAGGACAGGAAGTCAGGGAGGAGAGGGAGCAGGAGAGAGGCGGCAGAAGGAAGAGAACAGCAGAGCAGCGATGCTTGTGGTTGAATCGGTAGGTCCCCATGGCGCCAGTATTTTTATGACATCACTGTTGTCAGTGGCAGCGTGTGTCCCTGGGAGAAGCCTTTGCCCACCACTCAATGTTTTTTTTTTTTTTTTTTTTTTTTTGTCCATCATTTGTTTGTTTGATCGTTCGTTTTTTTTTATCTTGCTTTAGTGTCTTCTCCCCCTTTCATTTTGGTGCCATCATTTTCACCCATGAGGTTTTCAGTTTCTTCCCATTACGTGTGAACAAGGACCCGCATGTCTTGGACCTTTTGGAGGTTTGCTTCTTTTCCCCTCCACAATAGCAGTCGGGGGAAAGTGTGGAGAAGGTTAAGGGAGGCAGTAGATCCATGACTGGGTTGTGGGCTGGCAAACCGAAAGACAGAGGAAGATTCTGGCTGTGAGAACAGAAGCACTGCAGGTCAGGAGAGATAGCAGGGGCTTGTAGGAGGGCTCCTTGGCACCCCTGGTCACTTCAACCCCCTCAACACTAAAGAGGCGTCTTGCCAGAGAAAGCAGGAGGAGTGGATGCCACTGAGGAGAGGAGGCCACGGGGGACAGAGGGGGGAAGAGAAGGAGGAGGGTTGCTGCCTTGTTAGGTTCTTAGAGCTCCCATGGTGCCACTCCACAACAAAGAAAAGGCCAAAAAAAAATGGAAACAGATGGACGAGCAGGGAGGATAGCTAGAGGACAGGGATAAGCTTTGGTCACAGGCTCAGTTCAAAGACACTCAACAGCATCAGGACTGCTGGTCAGGACCTTGTGGAACAGAGCCTCAACGTGCTTCAGTGTGATGCTGCTGAACAGTATCTCAGATGGGGGCACACACACACACACACACACACACACACACACACACACACACACACACACAAAAAGTGTGACCAAGCTGAATGGAACTCACGTTACCTTCTTGTGTTCCTCAAGTGCTGGGTGTAATCGAAATCTGTTTTGTTCTGTTTCGGCTCCTCTAGGTTCAGAGAGTGTGTGTGTGTGTGTTTGTTTGTTTTTTGTTTTTCGCCATTCTTTTACCTTCCTGATGCTGTTGTGCCATGAACCGACAGCTTGCTTTTTTAAGGAAGCACAGTCGGTGCATTAGGGTTGTACAGCCAGCAGCACAGGAAAACATCACAGATCTAGACACAGAAAGTTCTTACCTCATTGTTGTACCTATCAGGTGTGCCCTATCATTGTGTGCTTTCCTGAGCAGAAACATGGCAATTCAAACCCTGACATTGCTTTTCTGACACACTATGTACCTTACACTGAATAAGAGATTGGCAAGCTTTTTGCAGGTAATTACGTCCTGTTTTTTGCCACTTGCTTCTGAACATTAATAGAAGTCCTGGCCTTTCATCAGGTCTACATCTACAAGGATGCTGCATAAACAGAGTGGATACTTTCTGAGCATTGGTCTATAACAGAATCTCAAGGGTAATGTCTGTTCAAAGAAAAAATTACATTTCTCCTGAAAAATGATGGAAGTTTTTTTTTCTTTCGTTGAAATTGCATCTTTTCCCCCCTCACGGCCTGTTATGTTTGAACTATCTGCACAAAAACAAATTTTTTTTTTTTGACTTTTTTTTTTTTTTATACAATTGTCCAGCTTCATCAGTGTTTTCATTCATTATGTGAAAGAGGTTATTACCATGTGAGTAGGGTCAAGAATATAACAGTGTTCTCTAGATTACAGTGGCAGGACACCTGTTCAGTTAAACCGGTGGCAACTGGTGCAAGTTTTGGTTGGTGGACTGGGACCAGAGCCATAGAAGATTACTGACAAGAATAGGCAGTTGAAGTAACAGAAAATGTTTCTCATTGGAAGTCCCCCAAAGAAGTCGGTGAGATTTCCATAATGATTCCAGTTTCCACTCCACTACGATTCTGTCAGTGTGAGTGCCAAGCAAAAATGGATCTTCTTTGGGAAAGTCTAAAACTGCATAGGATTTCGTCAGCATATTTTGGTTCTGAAAACTTGATTCAGCAAGAGGGAATTGAAAATATTTATAAGAAGGATACATTCGAACATAATTGGGCTGACCCATGTCAAACTGGCTATTTAGGTTGTTAACCTTAGCTTGGCTACCATGACCTAATGAACAACAGTATTATCCAAAAGCTATCACCATCCCAAATGTGTTGTGGCCTTTCATCCTGACAACCCTTGAGTAGCAGTCATGCTTGCCCTGTCTGGGCACATTGTTCAGCTGAGTTTCATCATCCCTCATTTCTAACATCAGTTTTTCAGCTGTTGACTTCTTCAGTAAATGTCATCATTAAGAAGTAGGAATTTTTGTGGAAGGCTGATTAAATGTTTTGTGTGGTTTGTAAAGAAGTGCACAATGCTTAGTAGAGGGGCATGCAGCTGAACAATATGGAGCCAACTCTTAAGTTAATAGGGGTCCAAGCGCTGACACTTGAATTGGCATTGACCGTATGCAGTGAAAGGGCCTTGTCCCAGCACCCTTCAGTCACCAGCTGCCACTGGTTTAAACCTGTAGAGGTTTGAGTCAGCAGTATAAACTATAACCAGAACTTAAAACTCCACTAGCACAAGTATTATTAACGCACAGTTAGGACAGCAGAAAAAGAGTGTGATAAAGGAAACCTAACACTAAGTACAACTCAGTATTGTAAAAATCTTTGCATCTTTGCAAAACTGTTGAGAGCTCACTACAGTGACTTTATACATGTCAAAGAATTTTTTTTTTCTCGGGGTGGGGTGGGGGGGGGGGGGGGTCACTAATGGACATTGTGACAAAGCCTGCAATGGCAAATATGAACTCTTAAAGACTGCTTTAATGATTTGTTGTTTAAGTTTTTTTGCAAAAAAAAGTAACTTGTTTTGTTTTGTAAAGGATTATGAAGTTAATATTTATAATTTAAAAAGGGACGAATAAACGTGTATTCACAACAGTGTTAACAATCAATGGATGACAGCATTGACAGTGCACAGTTACTGTTGACAGAATTGACATTATTGATTGTTTTATTTCTTTTTCCTTCTCCTTCACTTTTTGTGTTAATGTTTCACTTCACTGTACAATACAATAAAAGGCATCATCCGAGCCTTTATGGTTGATAAGCAACTGAGAGTCTCTGATAACTGGCATTGCGAAAAGGACTATTATGTGAGTGTTGCAACGCACAAGGACTAGACACCACAGCTTTCAGCCTTTATCACAGTCAGACAAGGCTTAGACATGATTGCTCTTACACATGGTGTTGGTAATCTAAAATAGTTTAAAACGGATTATGTTCTTTATTAATCTAGTAGTGTCATGTTTCTTTAATCACATTCTTAATTGTGTTAGTTACCTATTTAACACAGAGCATCTTAACATGAAACATCATATAGGAACAAAAAATATGCCATCTCTATTTGTTTGGTTGTAAATTTATGATCCCATGTTTATCCTTTACATTTTGAAATACACTTCACACTTCCAGTGGTTGCCTAGATGAATCATCAACAAAACTGATCAGTCAGTCAGGTGAATATCACAATAGCGTCTCTTAAGAGAGAAAGCATTGTTTTCCATTGATTATCATACCGTTAATCAGTCGGCTCTGTAAAATTGCCATGTTCTTTTAGGACACATGGCAAAGTCTAGTTCACCGTGCACTAAGGCTTTTGTGCTCTGCTGATGGAAACTCCCTGTGGACAGTGCTGCCTGGAGGAAGTGCTGATAAGGGGCTACTTTAGTCATTAAAGAGATTTCCTCTGAACACCACGAGAAAACAAGACCTGTGTGTGTGAAATTACCAGGTCAGTTATGCTCTCTCTCTCTCTCTCTCTCTCTCTCTCTCTCTCTCTCTCTCTCTCTCTCTCTCTCTCTCTCTCCCCCTTTGTATATATGTGTGTTTCCCTGGTAACACAGGAACAGAAATGGCCAGGCTGTTGTTAAACATCAGGTGAGAAACATCAGAGACCAGTCCATTGTAACTTCCTGAGAAGCAGTCCAAATGCAGATTAAAGGAGAGTTGTGTTTTTTTACAACTCAAACAGTTAGCAAGCAGTTATGTAAGAAAGCTTAATAAAAAACGAATTATAGGATATGGTCTCTTTCAAATATAGGCAAAATTACATAAGGCAATAGCCTACACTAAATACCTTATTAACAGCAGCTCACAATGTTTTATATCTCAATAGGTTTTATCATCAAATTGAGACCCTTAGCCTGTCAGAGACTCACCCTCTGCATGAGTGTTCTTTTTCTGTGAAGGATATTGCATAAGAAGCAGAAGAGACAAATCGTGATTCTCTGTAGGCTACCAGGTATTATTCGAGTGTAACTTGAGGGTATAGATGTGTCATTCATTGGGACATAGGACATCATTGCACACTGATTGGAAATAGACAGGACTACAAGTGAATACTCAAAATATTTACCAGGTAAGAGAGTAATATAGCTTGCATCAACTACACCTACACGTCGGTCTTACTATCATATTTTATATCCCAATGTTGAGTTGTCCATTTGTCTTGATGTCAATAGTTTTAGAGTAAAAAATTAGATAGGCAGATGCCTGCATACGCCTATCCCATAGCGCTCTAGAATCTTTGGTCTGAACCGGTCTGTCAGTTCCCTTGGAGACGGGAAACATTGCTTGGGAGTGCAAGGGTTGCCCCTCGTTGTACAGAGAACATTTAGGTATGTAATGGTTTCAAATACCCTAGTTCAACAAACATAAGTGCTTGTATTCTGAGTTCTACATAATAGACTATTATTCTGTGTTCTGGCTTTGTAACTTTGTAACAAACAGATGTAGGCCTACGTGAAGCATTTAACATAGCATTAGTGTCCACAAGAAAGCAACGTTACTTCACGAGGGCTAGTTGACTTATAATTTATAATGTATATGAGTTGAGTAGCCTACACAATCTTTAAACGAAGTGCAAGGTTGTGGCGTCATATCGCGAGTTATAGCACGAAAAACATGACTTGGGTTTAAATACTGCTTAATGCGTTGTTATACAGTAATTCACCGCAGTTACTGGTTGACTTACTGCCATCTGACTGCGCCATGATGCATCAGCATCAAAATAACCAATGGATATTCAAGGCCAAAAGTCTGCGACCGAATTCTGCAATGTTGTAGTAACCTAGGCAGGCCAGTGTTTTCGCTCAGACAGCAAAATGTACATGGATGCAGACAGTATTGGTTGACTCCGAGAAAGTCAGGTATTTTTCAGCCCCGAAACGATATGCCTATCTTTAGGTGTGATGCACTGTGTCTTTTCCATGCAAAATACATTTAGAAAAAAAAATCCTGACTTTATTTGTTACTAGGCCTTCTTGTCACTCCGTGTTTGAATTAATCTGTGTTTCACCCTTTCATGCTGACCAACAGGTGTGAGATGAACTCCCACAGTGCATCTCTCTCAGTTAGGCAATGCTGGGAACAATGGCATGAGTCAGACCAGGCAGCAGATGAAGATGATGGTCTTCTAATCACAAGCATTAATCACTCCAAGGACCTAATGGTGTTATGACTGTTCATGTTTAAATAGAATCAATTTAATCATAATGTGATGCAAAATGTAGAATTTGTAGAATCAGCTATATCCTGCCGTCTAATTGTCAGATCAGGTCTCCACTCATATCAATTTAATGTCAGATTTTCATGTTTCTGTGTGTTTGATGTATAGTGTCATGGCTGGCTGAGAACATGTCCATATTTTTGTGTTCTATGTGCAGAGGATGCACACACTGAGAGCTGACCAGAGCTGCCAGAGCTCGGCTGACTGGTTGGAGTCCAACGGTCTGGAGAGTGCCGGCCTCTCTCTGCCTCATTTCCTGTCCTGCTGCGCCGCCTCACCTGGGTCAGTCAGTCTGCAGCATGGCACCGGCCAGAACTCAGCACAGTGCAGCAGAACACAGTACAGTAGCCTACAAGCCTACAATAAACACCCCTTGCGTCTGCCATTTCTTCAGTGGTCTTGAATAAAACACCACACAGCATAGACCAGCACAAATATAATGGTAGCACACCAATGCATGGCACGGCAAACAAACCCAAGCAAATGGGCTTGTAGTCTACCAGTGCACCAAACCTGGCTGTCCAGCTTCTGACTGCAGATTATTATCTGTTGACAGCACCACTGGGGGACAGTTGGAGGTCAGTGCTGAGGTGCTCAGAGACTCTGAGATGAAGCTGTACCAGTGAGTGACACTTGAATATACCACATTTGGATTATGAATTTCACTTCCACTAACATATCTATATGAATCATGTAACACGCTGGCTAAATGATATATAAATAAAACTCATGTTTTGAATATGAAGAAAATTGTGAAAATCTGTTTACTAAAGCCAGTTGTAAGCCGTGATTTCGTGGTTCGGAGCTTGCTGTGTGTAAAAGGTAATAGGCTGTGGGAATATTAATAGAAAGGTGTTGTCCTTGCAGGATGATTGAGCTTTACCACAACAGGATCAGATGGCTCACAGAGGGAAGCAGGAAGGTGAGCATGTGCAGTGTTATCACACACAAGCACCAGTGCCTACTGCTGGGCTCAAAGAGCTAGACATTTCAACCGACTCGGCATTATCTCTTAACACTGCGCTTCCAAAAAGGTTTTTGGAATGGTGAGAGGCTCCAAGGTGGCGGTCTTGGTGGATGCGTCGGATGTGAACTGCTCTACAGACAGACTCATTGATCTTCAGAGGAACCTCTTGGTAAGGTTTTCTCTGCCGCGTCAAGCTAGCGAGGCCAAAAGCTCTCCGGGCGGTCACCTTGAAAAGTGGCATGGCTTCAACTGCATTAGGGTTATGATGAGCTCATCTGTTTGTGGTGTTTCTCTGTGTGTGTCACTGCAGGATTTGCTCGATAAGCAGCTGCGCCACAAAAGCCGGATATGTCCCATTTCACTCGGGTCGGAGGTCGCCTCCCTGTGGGACAAGCCCAGAGACACCTCTCCCCTCAGGTGGAATTCACAATGACTGGCCCACAAAAACAGCCACATACAGTATATGTATTGTCTGTCTCTCTCTCTCTCTGTGTGCGCACGCAGGTGTGTGCACACGCAGGTGTGTGCAGACCCCTCTCTTGAAGAGCAAGATGCAGATGAGCATGGGGCTGACACTTATATTCACAGTAATATTCAATGATCCAATATAGCGAGGGAAATTAAATTGCCATTATCTGTTGTCCTCACTGAATGTGATGATTACGTAACCTCATGAATATAAGTAGCTGTTTCAGCCTTAATCACCTAGCTCCTCAAGGAGAGATTGGAGGATGGTGGTGGTGGCAGCGG
>NW_027468774.1:24898725-24998725 GCF_046254945.1 Alosa pseudoharengus | reverse complement strand
CGCTGGGGGCCCTGAGGCTGGCTCTGGAGGGAGATCATCTCCGGGCCTCTCCAACGCCCCAAGGACTCTACCTCTTCACCAGCGGGATGCCTGACCAGGACGTGGTGAGAAGGAACATCTTTTTTTGCAATCACTCATGCTCCCTTTTCGTGTTTTCCATTTTCCTTCAGCAATTTATTAATTTACTCACTGATTCATGGGAATAGGCGATAGCTGCCCTTGATTGTTTGATTCAATATGTCCAGTATAAGGTGTGTAGCATGCTCTTTGATTCTTGTGTGTGTCTGGGTACACGCATGTGTGGTCTAACCCCCTCCTCACCCACCCGGTTCCCAGGCAGTGGTGAGTGCGTATGTGGCGGAGCGCTGCAGCACCTCGGACGTGAGACTCCACGTGTGCCTCTTCACTGCTGAAGAGGGGTCTCCCGTGGACCCGCTGGTCGACACTGCCCAGGCCCTGCGGCAGCTGGCACAGGCTGGCAAAGGCCGCTTCCACTGGATCAGTCACACAGGTACGGCCCCCTCACTGCCATGCCATCTGGGTTCAAGGGTCCAGACAGACACACTTATTTGTCATTAGCTCTTGGTGTTTAGATCAAACAACACTACTTCTGGAGTAGATGTCTAAGGAGGTATTTGACATCGCTGAGTCTTGTTGTGAAAACCCTTTTTGCAGTGCTGAAAACAACTAAGGCCTCTCCGACATCCAGAGATTAGCTGCACAGCCTCAGTAGCTTATTCACCCCTACATTGCTTCAGCAAGTCTTGGCTCACTGAAGACTCTGTTGAAGTAATGCAGCTGTTGCAATGTGTCTTCTGACTAGTCGGTGAAGAGATGTCTTTATTTTACCATTCATACGAGTAGATCTGCTGACTCGTGCAAATTGACACACACACACAAAAATGAACCCAGGGGGTGGCAGGAGGGATCAGAACATTCACAAAGGCCTTTGTAGGAAACACAGAGGGAGTCAAACGGAGGCAGGCTGCACTGTGTGGCAGTCACTTCATCTTGTTAGCCCAAAAGGCCAGTTTGTTCTCATTAGTCCTAGCTGCTCCTTTTGTCCCTGCTGTTCTGGGGGTTTACCGAGGTGGTGTCATTACCAGGAAGGCTGCCTCCATGCAGATTTCACTGCGCTCCCAATCAGTGTGATGGCTGCCCCCTGCTGAACGGGAGCAGCAGGGGGCAAAAAGGTGGGAAAGCATAAACAAAGCATTGTCGCGCGCCTGTTTGGGAAGGTGAACTGACCCGAAGTGACCTGAAGTGCAAATTTCTGTTTCTGTTTGCTTGTCAGTCTGTTCGAGTCAGCAGATCTACTCCTGTGAATAGTAAAATAAAGACTTAATCGTTTCACCAACTAGTCAGAAGACACATGACTTGTGTTTTGATCATAAATGGTGCTGGACTTCATATACAATAATGCCAGATTCTTAAAGGACAATATCCTTAAAAATGAACTCAAATATTTCATGAACACGCTGTATTGCAGCTTTTTGTTATCAGTTGAGGAACATTTTAACCGTGCTAATAATATTACATGAGACCCTCATTTCTGCGTATGTCTCCAGCACCAAAGTCATTACTTGTGTTGCGTTATGGTGTTAGTCATGGAAAGTCCGGGCATGCCCTCTCCCTGCAGGCGTTATTGAGAGTGATGACGTCAGTGCTCTAATTGGAGAAATGGAGAAGGCTACTCATTATTGGCAAAAGGTGAGACTTTCCCTCAAATCTACACCTACACCAAGCCGTCCGTCATGTACTGTACGAAGCCATAATGATCCACTTTTCTACTGATATGGTAGTGTACTGATGTGTCGTGACTCATTGTTGCTTTACTGGAGAACTATCTGAAGCTGCATCTGTTTCCTCCAGAGTTAGCAATAGCATTTATCCTCATTTCAAATGACTGAATCAACATCGACATCGTTGAACAGATTAAATATGTCATCACTCTGACATACAGGCAGGAAGGAATCTTACCCTTGCTCTGTCTGACTCATAAGTTGTTTCAATGCCCACCCCCATCCCACCCCCTTCCTTCCCTTCTGCAGTGCAGTGATCTGGTGAAGTCTTTGACCCAGAAGGCTTCGATCAGGGCTCCAGTTTCAGGCCAGGCTCGGGCAGCCAGTGCCCCAGTCAGGAGTGCCCAGGCTGGGGGACGACAGGAGAAACTGCCCCCACCCCGACCCACCATCCTCACCCTCAAACGGCTGGTCAGAGAAAACCCACCACCTGCACCTCTCTTGTCTGTCCCTGTGTCAACAGGACTGTGTCATCTGTGTTGCCATTGATTTTCACCTTGTGGCAAAACAGCTATTCCCACAGCTTTAGAGATGATAGGCAAAGCCATCATTAAGAGCAGACAGACTTTTATGTCTTTGGTGACTAGACATACAGTATCCCTGTATGTGTCAACAAACACATTCACATGGAATAGAAAAAACACTTGAGATGGTTAATGTTTCGAGGAGTAGCTATTTTATGTTTGAATGGAGACAACATTTTTCTGTTTTCTGTTTCTGCCCACAGTCGAACAGGGATAACAGAGCAGACAAAGGCTCCCCACAGAGAGCAATAACGTGGCGTCCGAGCAGTGCGAAAGCTGTTATCCCCCCAGGTGAAACTGCTGCTCTGCATTTTAACGGACTTTAAGAAGAAACAGCATCAACAATATCTGCCATGACTAAAAAATATACCAATTCTCTTAAATTGCCCTTTCTAGAGGCTTGTTAGGGGTTTATTGTTCCATTATATTCCATTCTTTGCCAAAAGAGAATAAGAATAAAAGATGTAAACTAGAAACATTCAAAGTGGTAATGACCTTTCAAAACTTTATCACAGGATTGTTTGTAAACATGTTATTGTTTCTCACTCCACTTGTTTTGAAAAGTACCCAGTATTTTTACTTTCTGACATATTGTCTGTTTTTCTCAGCAAATCTAGTAAATGGTTGGAAGCCAGTGGAAAGTAACCTCAAGGGAAAGAAAGTCAAAACAACTCAGTCATTCTTTTTCTTAGAAGATGGCAGCATGGGTAAAATAATTTGTGGCAATTTTTAACAACACTATTATGTTGATTTCCAACTTGTATTTTACAGTTTATTTTTCATTTATAATAGGGATGGTTTTCAAGGCTTACCCAAAACCAAGAGGCGTTCGAAAAGGGGTTACCTCAGTAAAGCTTCCAAATCGCGAAGAGATTTGCTCAACTAAACAGGTCTTGTGATCCCAAGCGTTGGACCAAGCTTTTTTCTCACAAATCTTTCTTCACTCTGTTCTATTTAAACAAAATGACATCACACTCAGATAAGCTGACCCATTTTCTTTGTGCTGATTAACAGTGGCTGAAGCGATATGGAATCAGGAGCTTGCGGCTTGATCTTCACAAGCTTGTCTCGGGCCCTGACTGCGTTCACCATAAGAAGCTTGTGCCGGTCATCCAGCAGAAAGGCCCTGCAAAGTACTGCGCCGTCCTTCCAAGCGTGGAACTGAATGTGAGTGAGAGATAGACAAGACCACTGGAGAATAACTAGCCTAATACAATCATGACAGAGCATCTCATTGGGAACGCTCCGTGGCCTTATACTGACACCATGGAGAAAAAAGAGACAGTTATCATATCTGTTGTGTCAGAGTGGGTACAGTGATCTTGAGGTGTCCAAGCTGCTGTATACTGAACAGGATACACAAACCTGCAGTCTTTAAATATACTGTATATCCTATGAGCAGAACAAAAGCTCATTACCCTTCTGTGTTACATGGTGATGACTCATTGAAGTCATTAGACCAGAATGAAAACTGTGAGTATTGTCAAGTTTGTCGTTTTGAAAATGTTCTGCAGTCCCTCAACACATGGCCAGAAGGTGCTTTGTTTGTCAGCGTTCAGCAGTGTTCTGATGTCATGTGCTCGTCACTGATCATTGTGGGTGGGTGGTTATCTCCCAGCGTGTGTGTGTGTGTGTGTGTGTGTGTGTGTGTGTGTGTGTGTGTGTGTGTGTGTGTGACTGACTGATATGTCAGATGAGACTAAATGAATAGATGGAAAAACAAACAGGCAGACAGTTCATGCAATCACTCTACTTGGTAATGAAAATGTGTGTGTGTGTGTGTGTGTGTGTGTGTGTGTGTGTGTGTGTGTGTGTGTGTGTGTGTGTGTGTGTGTGTGTGTGTGTGTGTGTGTGTGTTCCCTCAGGGCAGAGTGAGGCACCTTCAGCTGACCCCTGCTGAGCTGAGACAGTACCTGACCGAGGCCCAGAGGCTGCTGCAGCGCTACTGCCACAGGATGCAGTGGCTCCTCTCTGGTGAGCTACCACAACACCTCTCTCTCTCTCTCCCTCTCTCTCTCCTTCTCTCTCTCTCTCTCTCTCTCTCCCCCTCTCTCCCCCTTTTCTCTCTCTCTCTCCATCTTTTCTCTCTCGTCCAAACATTAAACTCAATTAACCCACAAAAATTCGCTGTGCTTGTACAGACATTGGATTTATTAAATTCACTTCCTGTTTTCATTCAAAAGGACATACAGTACCTTGAGGGCATACATGCCATAGAACAGGGTGTTTTCATAGGGAATTGAGTCATGAGTCATGAGACACACCAAGTAGAGGAGCCTTAAGACCATCTGACCTTTCCCCTGTAAATAAACACCTTTTAATCATCCAGTATACTCACTCAGTCTAACTGACAAATGAATGACAATTTTATAACCATGCGAATGCAGTCCTGTCATACATGAGGTGGTCCACAGGAGGTGCATAGAAAGCTCTGCTATCACTGAGTAAACGTGGGAACGTGCAGCTCCAAGTGAGGCCTGGCCTTGGACTGCTGCAGAGAGTTTGACAACAGTTTTGTGCTCCATTCTGCCTCTTCTTCATGCACTCTCTCCCTTCCTCTCTCTCTCTCTATCTCTCTCTTCCTCTCTCTCTCTCTCTCTCTCTCTCTGTCCCTCCTACGCCCACGCTGGCTGCATTATTCATCGTTTCCCTGCCATTTTCGAAAAAGGACTTCTTGACACCATTCGCATGAATGTTGGCCTTCGCCGTTGCGGCTCGTGTGGCTGCTGTCAAATGAGCCACTTCATGGAGGAAGCCGTGGAGACCACTTAAAAGGAGCCTGCATGGCAATTTAGCCCTGCCTGGCTTCTCAAGGCCCACACATCACTAGTGAGAGTAGAAGAAAAGACGGCACCTGGCATGTTCTAAAAGACAGCGGCGTTATTCAGCGTTAGAATAATAATTTCATTTATCATTTGAATTGTTTGATAATATTGAGCGCCACTCAGTGTCATGGTGATGCTGTGAATACTGTGTAGATGTGATGAAGAATCTCCCATGTCAATGTGTGGGTAAGTGGGCTGAACCTTCAGTATTAAGGCCTGTCTACCCTGCCAATAACTAACAGTAATGGTAAAAACTATAGTTTGTAGTATATCTATACCAGTGGTCCCCAAACTTTTTCTTCTGAGGGCCAGCTCGCTATGCCTGGCTCTAAGAGAGGGCCAGAGACTCGGAGTATATCAGTAACCATAAATATCTTAGAACTGTGAACAACAGCAGTCTACCTAGTTGAATATTCCATTACATTTAATAGGCTACTGCAATTTAATACCATTGTTAGCTGTGTTTATATTGCCATCATGCCATATCAGTGTAAAATGTAGCTCAAATGAAACTACACATGAAAATACTAATAAAAAGACGTAAGCATTCCCAAAAGTATTAGCAGGGAGAAAAAAAGTATATTTTATTCAAAATGTGTGAACTCTGAACTCTGTGTCTTTGCCTACACAGCTCAAGTTGTGAACAAGCAATATCCTACAAATAATTTAAAGTTCTCAAACTATGAGAGGTTTATGAAGTGCTGACAAAAACATCTGAAATGACCACTTTCACTCACCTTATGAGAACTTTGTGAATTGTGAATTTGAATGAACATTTGAACGAGTGGATAAAAATAGAAATAATTATCCCAGAAAGACCCAGAAATAAGACTTGAATAGAAGTTAATTAGTTATTAACAATTAATTGATAAACTTTTAGAATACTTTGAGCACTGATGCAGTCAGCATAGGCCTCTTACATTGTTTGCAGGTAGCCCTACATTTCATTCCGTTTTCGATGGCAAACGCGAAACAGCGCCAAAACAACCACCAGTGGACAAAAAGAGTATTACATGTGTACAGTTAAGACTCGCCATAGAGAATGAATGGGGGAAATTACGGAGGTTATAGTTTGACGATGTCGTACTCCCGTGCGGGCCAGATGCTATATACCACGGACATGTTTTGGGGGGCCACCCAAAATGAGGTGGCGGGCCGTATCCGGCCCGCGGGCCGTAGTTTGGGGACCACTGATCTATACTGTAGTTAATTAGAATGACGGCATCCACATTGTCAATTTATTGTGCTTATAGAGCGCCAAAACATTACACATGTATCATGGCGCTTTACAGAATGTAGGCAATCAGAGAAAAACTCCCTAGAATTGGAGATATATATAGGAAGAAACCTTGAGCAGATCCACGACTCAAGGGCCTGACCCATCTGCCTAGGGTCAGTACAGGACAGTAAGGTCTGTATACATGACAAATGCATATGATAGTCAGGTGTAGAGAATAAGACATGGTGTTAAAAGCACTTGAGCTGAAAGTTACAAGAGGTGGGATGATTACGTATCCGGTATGATAATTCATTAATCCTGATTTAGTGACAGAAAGTTCAAATAGTCCAGCGTTGGAATTGTCCAGGGGAAGGGAGTTGTCAAGGGGCATGTGGTGGGTCGGCAGACGGGCCAGTAATCCGGGCAGAGTTGTCATAGGCAGGTGATGGGTCGCTAGGCTGTACGGGCATCCAGATAGGAATAGATAGATAGGAATCCAGATAGGGGGACAGTAATAGGGCTGTCGAGGATGGGACTTCAGGTGAGATGGGTGAGAGGAGGGCCAACACACGGATGGTTGATGACTGGTGATGATATACCTCACAAGTGAGGTACAGTAAGGGGGAAGAAAGAGAGATGTAGAGTGGGTTATTATTACTGAAAATCAAAATGGTTAATGTCAATAAGTAATCAGTGGTACTATATATTGTTACAGTATACCATAGTGAGAATAAGCAAAAGAGAGAGAGAGAGAGAGAGAGAGGGGAGAGAGGGGGGGGGGGGGGTTGTACGGCGTGACACATGAAAAGTCCATGACAGCACTATGCTATAGCAGCATAACTAAGGCATGGTGAGGGGTAGTCGACACCAGCGCAGGTATGGTCACATTGTGCACTATAATGACAACGACTTGAAGAGCACTATCCTTGGGGATTACATTCACAATGATTTTGTGAAAGCTGACAGCAAATCCATTTCATTTTAGACATTACGTAAATTAACATGAAGAATGTTGCTGAGAGTCTTTCTTTATCATTGGTCAGTGTGGACGTTCATAATACAGTTAGTTATCTTTACAGTTAGTGTGGACATGATGATAAATGGGGCACATTTTGAGCAATGTTGCTGGGCAACCACATAACCAGTTCCATTTATTCTGATTGGATGATCATGATGATTTGCCTACTGGTGATTAAAGTTCTCCAGAAAATAAATTGTTGCCCAATATCAATGAGAACATGCCAGAACCACAATAATGAGGAAAAGATATCCTGCCATAAATATCAAAAAGGTGCCCCATGTCTCATCAGCTTTAGTGGGGTGTTTGTGTACAGGAAGCCGGTGCGTATTTGGGGCAGTGCTGGAGAGCTCGGCGTGCTTCCTGCTGGACGTCTCCGGCTCCATGGCCCCCAACCTGTCAGAGCTGAAGAGGGAGCTGGCCTCACTGATCTGGGAACAGCTGCACAAGCGAAGAGTGAGGTGAAACTGACAGTGAAAGAGTGTATACTCACAAAAATAGATATACACACACATACACACAGATAATATCTCACACTATACATACCTCACATACATAGGTGTCAAACATGCCCTCAGCCATGTCTTATTCAGGTGAAAAAGTCTGTCAACAGACTGTCATTCTCAGACACACATACACCATCAGCACATACACCAATCATGTAGACATTCACACATTTAGTATACTGCATTGAGATTCATAACATGCTCATAGGATAAGTGCATTCTCCAGGTTCACCCTGCTGGCGTTCTCGGGGGACGTGAGGCCCTGGCGCCCAGAACTGGTGGAGCCCACTGACGAGGCCTGTGGCCAGGCAGAGCAGTGGCTGGCCCAGCTCACCTCACACGGGGGGACCTGCACTCTGGAGGCCCTGCAGGTAACACCTCCACACCACACTGCTTGACTGCACTTACTGTATATTTTGCCCACATTGCACTCACACTTGCACCATGGCGCCCCTTTTGTTGTTCTATTGTCCAATATTAGTGAATGACTGTTGTACGTTTGTAAGGAACCTCCGTAGTGAGATAATGGTACCAGGTTGCACACAGCAACACAGACATTTTGGCATTAGACAAAGACATTAACCTCAACCTTTAAACCGAGTATCTATATGTGAAATTTGAAATCTTTTTTCAGATTTTCCTAAATAGTTGATGCAAATGACAGTCAGTAAAACTTTCAAGTCATCAACCCACACCATGAGTTTGAGAAAGAGCCCTGAGACACAATACCATCCATGAGTTTAATTGAAAAACCAAAAAAATAAATGTCCAAAAAAATCCAATTTGCATAATAATTTGGGACATGTTGTAATGATGTAGATTTGTGAGTTGAGTTTGTGTCTGTGATCCTCCAAGGTGGCGTGTGGGCTTGGAGCCCCTCTGGGCTGCTACCTTATCAGTGATGGGAGGCCTGACTCCAGCTGCAGTCGCCTTCTGCAGGAGGCAGAGAGACTGACCGCCGGGAAGGACATTACCGTCCACACCATCGCATTCCACTGTAGAGACAGGTGCTGCAATATACCTTGCTTACGGCTTCCACACACAGTTGCGTTCCGTCAACGCATGCCAGTGGGTGTTCCCGACGGTAGCTATGCAAATGACTTAATGCAAATGACTTAACCCGTAATTTGATTGGCTGGTGCCGTCTGCTGTTCGCTTGTTCGCAATTTGATTGGCTGGTGCCGTCCGTCGGTGCAGCAAAATTTTAACTCCTCAACGCGAGCGACGGGAGCAACGCGACGCAACGGACCGACAATTCAGTTCGGCAACGGATGACGTAAGCCCATGTCAAGTGAACGGAATGCGTATCCAGCACTGCAACGAACGCAACTGTGTGTGGGAGCCGTTAGTATCCAATATGCCCTTCAGCATGGACTTCCAGTCCATATTTTACATAAAAGCATTGTGCAGGCCAGGGTCAGATATTGTTTTTCATATATGCCTGTGTACACACTGCATTGTGCTGATGTATGTAATATGCTTGTGTTCCTGTGACTCAACTGGTATAGGATGTACGGCAGGTAGAGCTAAGAGCTCACAACACCGGCATCATGGATTTGACATGCATATGGATGAAAATGTGTCTCAACTGCGCTGCAAGTGACTTTGGAGAGAATACAGTGGAAATACATCTGTAAAGTGCTTGCCATTTCATTTTTCTCACAGAGCAGATAAAGAGTTTCTGAAGACTCTTGCACATAAAACAGGGGGGCGATTTCACTGTGCCCAGGAGAATGCCAAAGCCATAGAAACCCTTGCCGCCTGCAAACGGTGGGAGAGCAAGTTGAATGAGGGGCACGTAAGTAGCCCACACTTCTAACATGAGTGCATAGTGAGCTGTGAGGAGCTGGTTCTTACTTTCAGGCTGTAATTCGGTCCTTGCTCTGCAGGAGCTCACCGTCCCTGTGTTCGAGGGAGACGACTTGAAGAGACTGGGGGAGGAAATGAGCAAACTGATGCAGTTCCAGATGGAGGCCCGCGGTTTCAGGTTAATGCTTTATCTGCTTTCACATGCCCTCCAATTACTCACTGAAATATTGAAACTAAGGCTAAGTGGCCCAGATGTTTTATAAGTTCTCCTGGAATAGTGTAATTTATTCATGATCGTTAAAAGTGTTGGTCTAACTGAAAGGATGTCTTTTGTGTGTCTTAACAGAGACATTCTATTGGAGAAGAAGAATCATGAAGCAACTTGAGTGGAAATGATGAACTTAATAGACAGGTCATTTGCCAGAAAAATTAGAGGGAGAGCAGCTTCACAGAAGAGAACTTCTGACGGCAAATTTGAGGAAAAGTTGGTAAACCACCCTTCTTACCTTATTTGAGGGTGCTGATTCTGAATATTTTGTTTACCAAGCTCAATTCCGAGTCCTAAGCCGCATAATCAGCATTTTAACATAAAATAGCGATTATTTTTGCTTATTTTTCCCTAAATTGGGTTGATTTCAAAAGTAATCACTAAAACCAAATAAAAGTGTTCTCTAAATACATGTTTGAGCATTAAAGAAGCCATAATATAGTTTATAAACATATTTAATGGGAACATGATTACAGTTAACATGTAATAAACTCGGAAATTCTAATCAAAGCACAACCATATTTTTATTGCTAACATAGTGAGTCACTCGTGGTGTTTAATGCATTTCATCACAATAACAAATTGCACAGATAACCTTCAACTCAGAATATATCCTACAGTATGAACTTAGATAGCGGGAATAAGCCTAATGCAGAACTGCATCTACCGTCAGCAACAACCGTCAAGTAAAAAACATTTTACTTCTAGTAACACTGGATTTGGTATGTGTGCTTGCCTCCATACTAGAGCTTGATAATGTGCTCTTCTAATATGCCATTGAGCAGCATCACTTGTTGGTGGTAGAGCCTCCGATCCTCGACATCTAGAAAACAGAGTGGCTCTGGCATAGTGTTGTCACGATACTAAAATTATGACTTCGATACAATACCTGCCATAAATATCTTGATACTCGATACTGAAGCGATATCCAAATCCTAAAATATCTGGAAAAGAAAGGACGAAGGCCTCCTCCAAGTGTATTTAGTCATTTGTGTTGAATTTGGTGCACGTTTGGTCAATTCTGGGTTTCAAAATTCTAAACTAAGTAAAATAGTAGTTTGTGTGTGATTAAGTCCTTTATTGTTTGTTATAGCTCATTTATATTGTGTGATGTTTTGGCAATAAATTACCTTTAAATAGCCAAAGTAGGCTAGATCAAAGTCAGTGTTCAAATTACTGCATGCAAATCACTTAATGCTATGCAGAAGAGCCTAATCTTTAGGCCATCTGATGTAGGCTACCCTGGGCCTTCCTGTGTTTATGGGATTTCTTTGACAGTTGCAAAGGGAAAAAAGTGAAGATAGTCTTCTTTGCTCCCAGTGTAATTTAATAAGTACGTTTCAACCACTCTTTGGGTCTTAATCAGATAGGCCTACACCATTATTACATTACATTACATTACATTTAGCTGACACATTTTTAACCAAAGCGACTAACAACATGGTAACAGTTAAGTTTTAAAGCAATTCTCTCAACAATTTTAGGACAATTTAAAAACAGTAGAGTACAGTAAGAATAAGTGCATCAGTGAGTGCTGTTTTTAAACAGTTGAGTGTCAGCTCAAGACGGGTGGTAAGTGCTAGGATCAGCAAGACTTGTTGTAAGTGGTGCTATGAGAGGAGATGTTCTCTAAAGAGCTAGGTCTTCAGGAGTTTTTTGAAAATGGAGAGGGATGACCCTGCCCTTGTAGGAACTGGCAGTGTTTTCCACCAACAAGGAACAACAGATGAAAAAAGTTTGGATTGGCCTGAGCGTATCTGTTGCAATATCTGTGTGCATTCCTACATTAGGTCTATTTCTTTGATAGTCAACATCATTTGCTACCACATAACAAATACCAAATAACAACACAAACGTTTCTTACAAACTTTCCTGCATACTTCTTAAATGTGCTGCAGTCAGATGGGTGTCCTAAAGACATAACTAGATCTTGAGCATCTATTACCAGTGTTGAATGAGCAGTTTTTGCAGTGATCACTACTGGACATTCCACATTGCTAGACAGCACTTGAGTGAGAATAAGACTTATTTCCACTTCACAAATAACCATCGCTATTTGCAATAGCTACAGTACAGGGACATTAATCAGTTCATAGCTGAGGATAGGTCCACTTCCCTTTCAGGATCATATACAGTAATGATGCACTGGAGAATGTTTCTTTTTGTTGCACTATAAAGGATATCTTGTCTAAATGTTTTGCAAATAATGCAATCTCCATAGCACTCTTCAGCAACCCTCAAACATGCACACTCTTCCATTTTTTTGCATGGCTGGGATTTGAATGATAGGAAAGAGCACCAGTGAGATGTTTTAACTAGGCAAGCACAGTCGCCTTTACAGTAAAAAAAAAAATACAGTGTAAATTATCTGTAAAGACTGGCAACTGTTCATAATAGTTAGTGACAAAGTACTTTCTACAGAAAAATGAGCAGTCACCTACTATTCTATCAATTTATTATCAAGGAATCTATTTTGCTTCTAAACGTCATACTGAATTTTAGCTATTATTTCAATTTATATTTTAATTTTTGCTTATTTTCATTTGCTACTTGAGGGTCATTGGGGTAATTCCTGTCCTGTCCCACAACATATCTGATACATAAAGAGTATATTAATGCCTTTTTTTTAGCAATTCCTATGATATCTGATGGCAAAACATGAATTATGCTAATTATGCTAATTAGCAAGCTTAAAACTCAAAATTGAACTTGGTAAACAAAATATTTGAATTCAGCACCCTCAAATTGTGTGAAATAGCCCCTTTACCGACTTTTCCTCAAATTTGCCAACAGGACTTTTTCTGAACGTTTTTTAGCTATCTGCTCTCCCTCTAATAGGGACATTATCATTAAAAACAGTGTCATTTTAGCAAGAAACTGTTCCCTTATTTATTAACAACTTTAAATGAGTAAAAATGACACTGTGTTCCAAATTATTATGCAAATTGGATTTAAGTGTCATGTGAAGGTGATATCAATGAAGGGGTCCTATATTGACATGTAACTTGGCCTGTTAAGATGTTTTTTATTTAATTAACTTTTGATTTAAAATAAAATGTCTTGAAACTCGTGCATAATAATTTGAAACAGTGCATTTTGAGTTTTGCATTTTTGAAAAATACTGTTATCATTGGGAGGTTTTTTCAATAAAATTCAAATTATACTCTAACGGTGGATGACTTGAAAATGTTACTGACTGTCATTTGCATCAACTATTTAGGAAAATCTGAGAAAAAATGTTGAATAATAATTTGGAACACTGTATAATTTTCGACTAGGCCTATATAGGACATAAACCTCCTGAAACCAGACTGCATGTCTAGCAGGTTGTTCTGATATAGGAAGTCACAGACTTGCTTGAAGACCTTTCTCCAAAACCACCAAGACAGGAAGAAGGGAGACAGGTTTGTAGTTCTTCACATCAGTTGGACAAAGTGTACTTTTTTAGCAAAGGTGTGACAGGATCCAAAGGGCATTTTGTTTAACGATTTCGCTGGTGCAGTAGAGAAACCTCTTCTTCATCAAGAGGAGAAAGAGTCCAACGATGCCATCATGCCAACAAAGCTCTTCTTATAAGCTCATTACACTGAGCACTTGTTTTAACAACTTTTTCATTGGAAATGTTGCAAAGTCATTTGCTGACAGTGTAGTAGCTGATGGAGGTGGTGGAGGATTGAGAAGGGACTTGAAAGTTGAAAAAAGTTTTCAACTCAGTGGCACTCTCAATCTTGCTCTGATAAAATGCCTTTTTTTGCAAGTGTAACAGTGGATGAAAAAGATGATAGTAAAGACTTGTAGTTATTAAGAACATTTCTATTTGTATTTATGCCATTTCCTCTCAGCAGCTCTATTTTACTATTTTTAATAAAGTAATAGTAACAATATATCTAGCCGAGTGATAAAATAGTATTTTTTGTAATTCCATCACCTTTATGTAACTATCTTGTTTTTTATATCAATTAACGTTTGTCAAAATGCGTTTGAAAAGGGGAAAAAAAGAAAGAAAAAAGGCCGCCATATTGAATTTTAATGACAAAATTCAAGAGGCCCCATGTTTTAATTTCTTTCAATAGGGGCTCTAACAAAGAATCCAAAGAGAAAACTTTAAAATAGGCCTATTTTTTTCTGGTATAGATGACCTATAAACTGAAGTGAATCTCAGTGTTGTGTGTACAGAGCAGCACCTGTGATATTTGAATTCCAGGACATAAACGTATCAATGGTTTGGAAATAATACTGAAACTGGTAAACTCATGCCATGTTTTAAAGAAATGCAATCAATGACGTTGACCTCCCAGACAGCAAAATATATTTGGGCCAGATTTGGTCCAGATCTTCATTAGCATTTGGCGCAGATCCTCTAAACGGACCTGCCCCGGGGTCATTTCTTCCAACGGGCCAATACCGGAACAGGTTGGAATTACGGATCAGAGACAGATCTGGGCCAGAACTGGCCCAGTACAGTTAATATTGCCATGGCATTTGGTGCGGATCTGGCCCAGACTCATATTCTACATCTGGGGCTCATCTGGCCCTGGTCTGTGATTCATATTTAAGCTATCAGACAATAAGACCCACACAATTTGTAATTTTCAAAATAGTTTTTTATTTTAAAAAGGCAAAAGAGAACACTGTGTCCGCTAGCCTAAGCTTAGGCCTAGGCCTACAACATAACAGAAACCAATATGTGAAATATAAGGCTTATGTTGATAGCACTAAACAAACTCCGCTAAACGCACTGAAAGAAAATGTCATGTTAACATAGTCCGTTGCATCTAACCGGGTGATGTCCCGATGATGATGACGACGGCGCTCAGCTGTGTCGGAGGAAGATTAGCAGCTACTGGCAGTCTGGGGAGCACTGAAAGCACAGAACAGTTGGGCGATCCTGCAGATCAGCAGGTCGGTGGACTTTGACAGCGACAGTTTGTTGTTTCGTGAGAGTTCTTCGACGTTAGCTAGGCTACTCAATCCAGACTGCAGGGCAGGCTGCTATCATGGCAGCTCGCAGGTCAGCAGCAGTTCCTTGGTCGCGGCAGCGGCAGATCTCTCACAGAGGCTAGTAGCTGTCCTGAGAAATATTTTCGAGCAGACGGTGAATAGCAGCGCCGTTCACGGATGGATGTCAGAGGACCAGGGCAAAAACTAGACCAATGGACTAACGTTAAAGTTAGGCATCAACCTGCGATTCTTCCTCACTGCTCCTGTGAGACGTACAAAAAGCACACAAAGCAAAGAAACAAAGAGTAAATATTAGATTCAACATCCAAAGATTATTTATTTTATAACAGTATAGTATGCCAACAACGCATTGCATTTCAAACCGGATAAACTGGAGGACAGCGACAATTCTTGTGGACCTTCGATAAAAAGCTTTACAGCCAAGTTTTTCCACTCTAAATCCATTTTAAACAGGCTTAAAAAAACGCTGGCCGTCTAAAGCTATATGCAGTGCTAGCAGCAAGGCTAGCTACAGACAAGGCTAAAAATTTGCAGCTAACACACAATGGACACGATATTAAGCGATTTTGGTGAATAATAAGCAACGCTCGCCAATTTAGCCTTAAAGCTCATGTTCACATAGTTGTGGATGCATGTTTAAAAGAACCTAGACTACAAGCTAACCGTAGCTACTACCCAGCTTGTCTGGCACGTTTCAGGTTGTCAGAATTTCAGAGTAAACTAAGTTTGTAAACTTTCATGTTTAATACAGAACAGGCCTATACGTTTGTAAACTTTCATGTTTAATACAGAACAGGCCTAACTATTTAGCAAACTAAAATGACATCAACACCAGTTTACATTTAAAATGATACTACTTACCAATAAGCAAAGACGGTGCAGCCTGTAGTCTTCCACTCTGCATAATCACATAACGTAGAGTTGCAGGTTTATGTGGGGGAAAAGTGTTCCGTTAGTTGTGGCGCGTCAGGTCTGCGCAGCTCCTGCAGATCTGGCCCACACCCGCCGGGCGGACTCAATTCAGTTGTGGCGCGTCTGGTCTGCGAAGCTGCCCCGGATAGGCGCCGCACCCGCTGGATGGACTGTCACAGTCAGAAGCTACAGACAAGTCTGGCGCAAAGTTGGTGCAGATCTGTATAGTGAGTGCGACTGCTGCGCGAATCTGCCGATTCAAAAACGGATCTGGCACAGATGTAAATGCTGTCTGGGCTCACTTTTATTAATAAAATCATAAAATATTAAAGAAAATATGTTCTGAAAATGTATATGATTATGTTAGGCTTAATTGTTCTTTTTAAATTGTTCTTTAATGACAACTGTGTGTGAAGTAGGCATATAGTCATTTATTATGGCACTGTTTTTTTTTTAAATAGTATTTAATAAAAAAAAAGTGTGAATGCGATCAAGGCGAATGCGATATGCGGAGCTTTTCGTTTACTTACGGTAAGAGTCTCAGGTGAAGCAACAGGTGATTGACAGGTTGAGGATATCAAATGAGATCGGAACCTGAGTAAGGGGCTACGAACAAGCGGAATGTCCGTGGATAGAGACAGAGAATGGAATTTTTTTATGTAATTCATGACCCGCGATAAGAAGGTAAAGTGTTAGTTTAGTTTTACTTAGTTTGTTTATATAATGTCGAGCTGGAAAACAGTTGCAATGCACTGAGCATCTCTTGGTTTATTCATTAGGCAGTTGTGCTGTTTCGTTGGAGTTTTTTAAGTGGTTCCAAATAACATTATTTGTCAAAGTAGCCTAAATGTAATGCCTTAAAACATGCTATAGCCTAGTTGGCTATATAAAAGCATAATTATGTTGTTGTAGCCTATAATAACACAATATCAAAGAAACAATTGGACTATTTTAATTCGTCATAACATAATATGGCAGCCTACTGATATCTGTAACCATCAGTGTTGGTTTATGCTTTAAAATAATAATCAAATAACACGTGAAGCATTGCCAAACCTACATGCGATTTACATGCATTTTAATTGTCTGAGGTATAACCACATCTAGGCCTATTTTGTTAAAGCTTATATGATAACAGTTTATTGTCCGTGTATAAGACGGAGAACATGTTTTTAATGTTGACGTTACCTGCCCTTTTCGTTTTTGCGTCAATGCCACGTGCAGTCGATTAAAATCAGTCTTTTACAACAACATACTGTCACAGGTTTGTCATGCTCTGATTCATTATACTTGCCTGCTTCACATTGCAAAAATACCTCTATGGCGAATTTTTTTTGGCAAAAGAACGTGGTCATTATTTAAAATAGTCCTCTGATGCCTGTCATCTTGAATCTTGAATTCCCCCATGGGGATCAATAAAGTATCTATCTATCTATCTATCTATCTATCTATCTATCTATCTCATTAGGCTACAGATGTTAATGCCACCTGGATAAATAGTTACATTCTATATAATAACTTACAACCAAGAGGCCACAGCATTCAGTACCTCTCCATATAGGATGACATGGACTTGCAGAACTGGTTAAGCACCACTGTGCCTCGATGTGATTGTCAATCATCTTTTTCTTAAAACTATTTCATGGCAGGCAACACTTACTCTCAACTTGACAAATTGTTCTAAGACCATAGTTTTGTGTTTGTGGGTGCTGTATCATGAACTGTAGGTGTTCAAAACTCGGAGGGTGTCCCTGGCATCCTGGCATTTGACAACTGGGCAGAAGCCAATATCTTGCTGGTAAGCATTCCTTCATTCCTTTGTTTTCTCTGCACTGTGTGCTGGTGGTGAATGAAGAATGCTCAGAAACACATTGTTAAAAACTGTCCATTGGTATTGTTTTACTGCATTCAGGATTCATTTCATTTCAAGCCAGCATTTCATTTAGTGTAGATTAGCGCATAGACTACACGGTGTCTAACATGACCTGTTCAATGAAATATGCTGTCTTGCCTCACACTGCAATAGAGCCAAATAACCTGAGTGATTGCTTGTGTAGATCATCCCCTGTGTGGTAGTGGCAGCAGTAGCAACAGTAGTGATCTAATGTAATCTTAGGCTCCTTAGAACAGGGTTAACTTTCCAGTTGATTGTGTAGTGTAGTGCTTGGGTCTGATAGGGAGATATATGAGGACATTGCCCTGGACAGACCTGCTTCTGATCACCTTGTGGTCGTTTCTGGGTTCCACTTCATCCCTGCAGGTCGAGAGCAGCACAGGACTGAAGCAGAGCTGGGCATCATGAAACACAACGGTGCCTCCTGCGCGGTGGTGGAGCCTGCCCCATGCCCCTGTCTGCTGGATTGCGGCAGGAGCACCAGCAGCAGGGCCCAGGCCGGTGCCCACGACTCAGCGTGGGCATCAAAGAGCGCCGCCGTGGGTTCGTCTGCTTCGGCCGGTCCCCGAAACAGATCCAATGGGGCAGTTGGCTCCTGGTGCAGCAGCCCGGAGTGTGTGGCCAGGCGGGCGGAGGTCGTGGAGAAGGAAGGCCGGGGAGCACTGGGGAAGGTCCTGGTGACCGGCGGGGCCGGGTACTTTGGGTTCAGGCTGGGGCGGACTCTGGCCGACCAGGGAGTGAAGGTGGTTCTGCTCGACCTGCACAAGCCGCTGAGGGATGTCCCGGATGGGGTTGTCTTCTTTCAGGTAAGATGTGTGGAAATTTCTTGTTGGGGACGCAGGCAATGACCAAGCAGTTTATTATTTCACAATTAATATATCATTATATCATATCATATCATATCATATCATATCATATCATAGTTCCTGTGGCAGGCTGATCAGAGATTATCAGGGGCTTGGGAGCAAATGCTGTAGGGTACAAATGCTGTAAAAAAAATATTACAAATTCTTGGCCTTACTCGGCAGTAGCAATAGCACTTTGAATTGGGATCAGTTAAATAGAGGCAGATTATTAATCATATGGTATTCATAATCCGCACAAATATACCTGTAGTAAATGATTAAACTAACAGTGCATTGGCAGTAGTAGCTTTGCCATGTTAGCACACTGTCAGGATGCTAAGCAGGAACACATGAGGCGGAGTTTGCCTCTCAGTGGTGCTGCGTCCCCTTGTCCTGTACTGGCATTTGAGTGGGTGCTGGCTGGCCAGGTGAAACTCAAGGAGAAGATCTATGTGACTGAGAAGGACAGGTGCTGATCAGGCCAAGGGGTTGGGGGAGAGGGGTGTATGGGCGTGGGGGCAGGGTGGGCTCTCAGCCTCAGGTTACAGGTGTGGCGCTTGTGCCGCACAGCTGTCACCAGAGTCTTTCCTGTCTTTCCTGTCTGTGGGCCACGTCAAGACAAATATGTATAACTTTAATGCTGTCTGCTCTAGGGCACCTGAGACACAAAGCTAACCATACCAAAGGGCAACAGTTAAGAACAGGTATCCGAAACCCCAAATCTGCAATGCTACTGTGTAATAGTCTTTTTATTGCTTGATTCTCCTGACACAAGCGCGGACAGGACTGCTCACCTCACAGGTTAGCTGGTGTGACCTGTCACCCACCTTGGTTTGCACCATGACTGATCGCCTGATTCCAATCTCTCCATTGCAGAGTGACATTCGAGATTATGAGTCCCTGTACAAGGTGTGTGATGGGGTGGACTGCATATTTCATACGGCGTCTTATGGAATGTCTGGTCCTGAACAGGTACATATCAGCCGCATCAGCGGCATTCTATGTTTATTAATGTTGCTCCACATCGGCACTTTAAAACCCTGTTATGCTGCTATGGAAATGCAAGGAGGACACAGTGGCAGCTTTCTTGTCTAAGAGCTGCAGATGGCCTCTTAATTAGTTTTTTTCTTTTTTAAATGTGTTACTCTTAAATGGTTGCTGTTTTGAATTTTATATTATGTACTTACTTGTTAAATAAGTTACTAATGCTTGAAATAACTTTAATTGGCTTTATTTTAGAATTGTATTAATTGATTAAATGTATTTAAATGTATCTTTTCTTTTAAAAACACTTGCTCCCACCCCGATATTGTCCTGGAAATGGAACTACTGTAGCCACAGTCAAGAGATGTCAAATGCTTAATAGAATAGTATGTAATGCTTGTAAATGTTGTTTTTTTCCATTGACAGCTAAAGAAAGATCTAGTTGAATCTATCAACGTTGGAGGAACCAACAACGTTATTAATGGTAAGACCTCCATGATGTAATAAAACCACTTTCCCTCCTCCAACCTATGGAAATATTGCAGCTGAAGTGTCCTCATCATTGCCATCCTTCTGTATGATATCACTATAATATAGCACATGTATAGTACATGTATAGTACATTCTACATGAAGTACCATCATGACTTATCCTGACAATAGTCCCGGCTGACTCGTGTCCGTGTCTGTGCAGTGTGTTCTGAGCGTGGAATAACGCGTCTGATCTACACCAGCACCGTAAATGTGGCATTTGCTGGGAAACCCATAGAGGATGGGGATGAGGACACTGTGGCCTGCCTTCCCCTGGACATGGTGAGTGGTCAGCTCTTAGGATTATGAACATTTCTCACAGGTCTCTTGCACTTTCACAAAAATGGTCCTCAGAGGTTTTTATCAGCTTGGTTGAACTCACCATAGAATATTTCTTGGCAAAAATGTCACCAAAGTGGTTCTTCAAGGGCTGTGTCTGTTTACATCGATCTGTCAGAGGAATCTACAAGTGTTCTACAAAACATTCCTTTCCAGAGATTTCTAAATAGAACCTTTAGAACCTTTAATGGAAGCATAGAACCCAACCTCCATGGAAGAATACCTGCTGTATGCACGCCAGCTGTTGTACGTCCACTTGCTTCTTTTCTGCCCTCTCCACCTGTTACCCACTCCTCTAAATTCCTGTCCTCCCTCTCCCCTTCCTCCACCATTCTCCTACAAACTCTCCCTCAGACCCCCCACACGCTCAGTAGTGGTGGCATGGGTTAGCCATGTTTTTTTTAAAGCATGCTGGGATAGTTCTTAAATGTTACTGTATAAAATGGAATTAAAGTGAATGGAGCTGGATCTCAAGAGAGGAGATTTGAAGTGTGTTTGTAGCTCAGCAATGCTGTTCGAAAAATTGACCGTGGCAGCATTACATCCACGTTTGAAGTGAAACATTATCCCCTGTGGTGAGTCCAATCGAGGTTTAAAAGGCAGATTATTTGTGTTCTGTGGGAGCGCGAGAGAGAGAGAGAGAGAGAGAGAGAGAGAGAGAGAAGTAATTTCACTCTCAGGAGGATTACACACGTGCCTGTCAGAAGAGTGTCAGGGTGCAGGGGACTTTTGTTCAGTTGGGACTCCAAGCGGGCTGGGGTGGGTGTGGGTGTGGGTGCAGTGCTCAGGAAAGCCGTGGGGATTGTGTAGGTTAACCCAGAGCCTTTGTTGCTGTGTCTCCCTTGTGTATAACATAATGTTAACAACAATGGCTGCCTTTTGTCTTCCATGCTGTGGCTGCCGAGAGTCTTTGAAGCGTGTCGGAGCTGGTGCTCATGAGCTTTAGTCAAGTTTATCATTCATTCAACAAATTTGCTCTTATTCTATACTGTGCTTCTTTACATTGTATATACCGTACAGTACATGCATACAGATATAGCTTCAGAGTCTTCCTTGCTATTGAGAAGTGGGGTATTTGAAGTATTTGGTCAATGAGGAGCTAGAGATGAAAAGTCTTCCATTTTCCCTTCCGTTTCACTTTGTCTTTTCCTCTCCCTCTGTCTGTTCAAAGCACATAGACCACTACTCCAGAACCAAAGCCATAGCAGACCGAATGGTGCTGGCAGCCAATGGAAGGACGCTGAAAGGTAAGAACAACATATTCTTCCCCTCTCAATATAGCCATTCGTTGAGTTCCCTGTATGAGAGTCCAGCGTGTGCTTCTTGTCCTGAGACATGAGTGAGTTAAGGTGGTGCCACGGCAATGCAGCAGCCTGAGCCTAAGTCTGCAACTGTATACAGCCAGACCTGCTGACACTAGGTTAAAAATAGAGTCGGACAGGACAATACGGACAAGCCCAGCTTAAACCTGACACTGCTGTGTCTGCTGTGTAGCACACGCGCACACACACACACACACACACACACACACACACACACACACACACACACACACACAAACATGCACAGACACTCATACACAGACATACATAAACACATGCACATATACGTGTATGCAAGTATATTGATAGAATTCCTGTAAATTGGACAGGAATTCTGATTATGGACAGGTTCAGTTTCAGGTTCAGCTAACTTTATTTGTACCCACAGGTAAATTTGGTTTGCAGTAGAGTCTTCATTCACAGAAACACATGTAGAAAATAGATAGGCACTAGCCACACCTCATTCATTTTAACACTCACTACAGGCACAAGTACTCCTGGAATTGAATGGAAGAACAGAAGAGACCATGAAAGGAAGATTAATAGCCATATTGCTAGAAAGAGAAGAATAGAAAAAAAAAAGCTATATACATCCTTACACACCAAAACATTCAGTGCGCCATTTGAACTCAAACCAGGAGGGTCACAAAATCCTGATGGAAAAGTAGATTGATACACCTCGTAACATTGAAACTAATACATTTGCCTGTGCGCGTGCAATGCAAGTCGTGTGGGTTTGGTCCAATCTCCTTAATGGAAAAGTCTGCAGGAGTTTTTTGGTCTCCAGCTGCACCACTGACAGGTGCAAGGCAGGCCCACTCGCTCGCTCGTATGATCACCCTCTCCAGAGGCGATACTCTATATCTTATTAACATATTCAATTAAGCTCTGGCCTATGGTCCCGGGTCATGATACTCCCATAGACTTCCTCATGCATTTATTCAGACGGAGGAGCCAAGTCTGCAGAGGCTCAGCCCCGCGTTGAAAGGCTTTACACAGAGAGAGAGAGAGAGAGAGAGAGAGGGAGACCTCCTCTGCTATGGAAAATCATTAAGGGAGCCGTGTTCTGGAGGCTGGGGAAAGAGACTTTAATGGTGCTGGTGAAGTGTTCCAGGAGGTTCGTGGCCCCAGGAGGGCACCTGGTGGAGTGAGATGTACTGTAATTCTGTGCTGGGCTTTCAGGTCTCCTGGGTTATAAATGCCTGGGTGATGGCTTACGTAGAGGTGTAATAGCTGAGTGTCTCCAACAGGGGGCGATGTGCTGCAGACCTGCGTGCTGCGTCCGTCGGGGATCTATGGCCCAGAGGAGAGGCGCCACCTCCACCGGGTGATGGTGAGTCTCTTTCCCCTGCTCTCCCTGCTCTGGAACCTTAGCCCCCGTGGGCAGCTCTCTGTCTCTGCTGAGATCTCAAATGCGCTTGCTGTGTGGTCCTCCCGAAGACACCTGTGTGAGCCTAGCGGTGGCTGTACAATATTTATGAACGTTTGGACGTTTGGAGACTATCACTTTACACCCCCTCCTCCTGCCTCCTGCTTCAGAGTCTCTCAGAGAGACTCAAGACCACGCCATTCACACTCACACACATACATACACATGTATGCACACTGGGTTACTTGCTTAGCCTAATGGAGGAGTTCTCTGTCTTTACTGTCTTTATAGACGTGATAAACCTTACTTGCTTACTTGACAGATTCTTATACATTGTGAAAGGTTTTATTCAAATGTAATAACCCATTTATTTATGCTATGATACACAGCATGCAGTCTAATGGACAGCGTATATGCCCACAGGACATGGAATCAATAGTTTCCTTTACTGTAAAAGATGGCAAGAGAGGTTAATTATTTTTTTTCTCGTTGTTTCCAGAAAATCTAATATAACTGTACATGTGAAGTCAATAGATTTGATCCACACTGGCAGCCAGAGGTTTTAGTGTAAGAAGTCACATTCACTTTTCAGCTGGTGTTATGAAATTAGTATTATAAAACACTAGAAAATACTGAATTAGTCACTTCTTTTCAGTTCTTTCAGTTACATTTTACTCTCATTTGCGCCTATGTCAGCCTCTATAAAACCCTTCACCCCATGCCTCCTCCTGCACCACTCGAGGAACACTCCCGTGTTAAATTGGAAGCCTCTTTAAACCAGCGGTGCACAGGAAGTCACCGAGCAGCAGTTCGTCACCACAGGTGCACAATTCTGCTGCTTTCAGGCTATTTTTGCTTCCTCAAGTGGTGTGCCAGTGTTAACCAGGTTTTATGCTGGAAACAAAATTACTCTCTCCCTTAAAACACATTTCATACGCCACAGATTTTACAACAAAAGTAGGATACCTCAGAGAAGTCCCTTTAAGGCACTTTGTAGAGTTTCATTGTCTAAGTCTAGCGTATTACCATTCATTTGTTCATTGTTCATCAACGGCTGTTTTCCTACAGGTCAACGTGGAGAGGCGTTTCTTCAGCTTCAGCTTTGGGAACCCCCGGGCCCAGATGAACTGGGTGCATGTGGACAACCTGGTCACGGCCCACCTGCTTGCTGCAGAGTCACTGACCCCAGAGAAAAGCTGCATAGCGGTGAGCATTAGCATTAGCTTCTTATGGCTGCCCAGACAAGCAGTGAAACAGTAACAAGGGAGGCCCTATGCTGGTGTTACTGTAGTCCAGAGGCTCATGTGCTCTATCTCCTGTCTCTCTTCCAGAGTGGACAGGCCTACTTCATTAATGATGGGGTGTCCGTGAACATTTTTGAATGGTTCACACCTTTGGTAGGTAATATAGCTGCTGTGTATGGAGACTAGAGGCATTGGCTATGGATGAAGATATGATTAAGCCTGTATGTGAATTTGTAAAATGGTGTTCACTTAAAGATGAATTCTCCAGATTCAAATGTGTAATGACCACAAGATAGAATTACTGAGTATCATATGTGATACGATTAAAACGAAACAACGTAGGCTTACCATATTAACGTGTGCACTATTCACCAGTTTTCTTGCTTGTTATGACACTTCTTGTAACATTCCCCCTCATTAGTTTGAGAAGCTGGGACACAGCCGGCCTTTGATCCACCTCCCTGTCTGTCTGGTCTACGCAGCAGGTAGGAAAGCAGAAAACGAGCCTACACATAAGCAATGTGATGACAGCTTCTCTGTGTGTGTCATGTGTAGCTGTCCTAACTGCAATCCCTTGTCAGTCAGAAAAAAGTTTCATCCAAAAAAGTTTTAGAGAGACGATACTCCACACTTCATTTCTATGCTATCCGTGCTAAGGGATTATTTGACTGCGTTTCTAGAACTATGAGATTCAAGCTATAACTATAAGATAAAAACAGAAACTTTTTGAGAAGGAATAAACTGTTGAAGCAACAGGGGCATACTGATTCCTGAAATGGGTCTCTGTTTTAAGTAGATGTCACAGAGTCCACAGTCAGTGTTCACGTCACCAGGCATGTGCTTAGAGAGGCCCTGAGGCAACATTTGAACCCCTGCCCTTTCTTCCTTTAGAGAATTGCCCTTGGCATTTTATAAGCCTTCCCCACTATCAAGAAAGAGAAAGAGTTCAAGAGAAAGAGTTATCTTTCATGTGCTTGAGCCTTTGCCTCCTAAAGTATTTTTTGGCACAGCCCTCTTCCAGACTCTTTTTAAAGCTTGCGTTTCATTTCATATTGAGCCTCAACATAAGATCATAGTCTTCTCTCGCATGATAATAAACATTCCAGCGCTGCCAGAGATTCACTGATAGCCATTACAGTGCATTTATGTGAGCTCTCTCTCTGAAATGGCTTCCATTTCCTCCATTTTCTAGCCGTACTGATGGAACGTGTGCATCTGCTGCTGAGACCCTTTGTGGAAATCCCAGTGCTCTTCACCAGAAATGAGGTAACTCCTCGGTTCATGCAAGTTTACCCTCATCACGCTTACATCCCTCACAGTCCTCTGCCCTTCTCTCTTTTTCTTTCGTTTTCTCTCTCTCTCTCTCTCTCTCTCTCTTTCCTTGATTTCTTTGGCATGAGGAACTATCTCTTTTATGGGTATATCCCTGCTTGTGTAACCTGTGTTGTGTTGACTTTCGGGCCATGAGAAAATAAAAAACATGGGAGGGGAAAGCACAATTTTAGTGAGGATGTACTCTGCATGCGATTGTAGATTTTTGGTTCTCACAGTCAGTTGGTTGCATTAGATTGCACACACATCGATAGGTACATCAAGTTTCATATTCACGGTTTTCAACAGTCCCTAGAGTCCCTCTGACGCTGATGTCCCGAGGGTGTCTATCTGAAGTGGATGTGTCCATGGGGAGCCTCTGTGTGGAACAGAGAAAAAAAAGAGGATGAATCCATTCATCTGTGTCCTTGAAGGACTCTTTGAGGAGGGACACAGGAGTCTCTCTGTGCTGGAATGAAGGGCATACTGCCTACGAGACGCTGCGGTGCATGACCTGTGTCTCGGTGGCCCTAGAACCCCAGAGGTCGTCGCGGTCACACTCCAGTCGGTCAGATGCTGCGCTGTGTGGGGGAGCACTCGCTGTGGGGGAGGTGTTGAGGCGACAGACAGCGGTGGCGCTGGTGGTCTGGTTACAGTGCCTGATGAGATCCTTGTTTAAGTCTCACGGGGCCATTCTGGGCAGACAGTGGACAGGCCATCGCAATCAACCAGTCTGATCTCCTCTCCTCCCCTCCCTTCACATCGCTCCCTTATACCTCTTTCGATGGCATATGTATTATTTACCAGGTTGCTGTCTTTTTAATCAGACTGCTACAGGCTGAGACAGTGCACTGGGCATAGGATAATGTGAAGATGTCAGGGAAGCTCTCTGATGACATTCACTATATCCAACATAATTTTATCACTACCACTGGGCTAAGCCACAGCACTAAAGTTAAGGAAATTCCCAGCACAGCTCAAGTGAATCCCATCTCGTAGAGGATGAGGGGGTGATTTTCATGCCTTTAGCCTGACATGATATGTCATTGGGTGTCTCTAGCCTGGCTAACGCCAGACCTCATCTCATTGAGATGGGGTCTTGGAACTACACATTCATTTTCTCGTATTCGAGACGTGGTTTACGAATGCCCAGAGCCGTTTATTGGGCGCTACGAATGTCTATCAAATGCGTCTGTACGTAGCTCATAACCGCTTCGGTGTGTCGTCATCGTCTTGCTGTCCCTCCCTGAAAATTTGGTCCATGGAATCCAGGCTGCCTAGCAGCGTGAATAAAATTGCGCGTGTATGGCAGCATGGGGAAACCCAGGCTAGGGTGTCTCACAATTATGAATACAATACTATCATAGACATATTGAGGCATTACCCCATACATGGTTTAATCCTTGTTCTAGAACTTCAATTAAAATGTGTCAATCTGGGGTCATGAACGGTAAACTGGCTGATCATCAATTAGAGTACCAATGATAGTCAGTCCCCAACAATGTCACAGTAGAGACTAGAGAATGGTACCCAGCTTGCTTTATCAGACATGGTAATAATGGCTTCCGGAGTCCTCTCCCTGGACTCCACATGAGGACCCTTTTGTTAAGGCATTTAGGGCTGGTTTAAGAGCCAGGAACCCCGTCATGCATGTTTGATGGGAAACAGAAGCCTTGGGCCTGTAGGGGTAATTCTCTTCATCAGATGGCCCAGGAGATTGATGATTGGTGGCTGTGTGTGAATTAAAGATGAGGGCTTGGCTTGGCGTTGTGGTGCCAGGCTGCGTCCCAGGGGGACAGAAGTAGGTGAGCGATACAGGAAGAGCAGTTTTAAAGGGTCCATCTCTCCCTACTGTCACTTGACCACATTGGACCTGTCCGGTCTTTCTCTGTAGAGGTCAGTGTTGTGTGATGGTGTGAACTCAGCCCCTGCTCTTACACTTTCGCTTGGTCTTTGGCTGGTTTTTAAACATATTCAGCATCTCTGGTTACGCGATCCTCGTGAGTCGTGTGTCACGAGTGGACACCAGATTCGTTTCCGAGCTCTGATGTCCTCTCAGTTTCCATGGTGACAGTTTTATTCCCTCTTGGCCAGTAGGAGGTGCTGTTGATTTCTGCAGGATCGATCACTTGCACTCCCCGAACATGAGAGCTGATGATACCACAGCTGAGGCCAGTTCTTGGACGTATGTTTACATTCTCCAGATGTGCTCTGTGTGAATATCAGTGTCAGAGGCTGTTGACATTGTTATCTCCATAGACATATAGGAGAGCATATCATGGTGATAATGGCCACGTAACGTTTGAGTTGGGATGTTAGATAATTTTAAGTAAGATTATTCACTAAAATGTCACCAGACCTAGTTTTCCCAAACTTGTCTCTCATACATGGAGCTGACATGCTAGGAAATACACAATGCTCAAAAAATAAATGAGGACAATATTGAGTACAATCACTAAATGTGTCAAATGGTGTGATTCATTTTCTTGTAGGTGAGAAACATCGCTATCAGTCATACCTTCAAGATCGACAAGGCGCGACGTGAGCTGGGCTACTCTCCCAACAAGTACAGCCTGGCCGATGCGGTGGACCACTACCTGAAGAACCGGCAGCTGCAGTCTGGCCAGAGCGGGCCCCTGTCCTCCCAGCTCTTCTTCCTGCTGGTGCTGCTCTTCATGGGCCTCTTTACCCTGCTGCTCTGCTCAGGGGGATGGGACCAGAAGCACTGAACCGCTCTAGCACTGACCCCGAAAAGCACTGATTCACCCCAGAGACTCGTAAGAAACACACTGTACCTGACCACAGGCTGCCTGGTACACCTTGAAGCACATCATCTATTATTATAAAAACAGCAGCACACACACACAGAAGAGTACATAGCATGACATAGTGGGTGTGTGGGACAGAGGGTGTTTGTGTGCTGCAGGGATAACATAATAATTTGTGTTGACATATTTATTCTGGAGATGTAAGTGAGATACTCATTATTTAACAGTTATCTTTAGGAAAGACTCATTTAATATCAGTATTGCAATAATAGATTGCTAGTTGAATTATTTCATCAACTGTAAGCAGTTTTGTTTTTGAATATGATTCCAAATCGTATCTGAAGCCATTGTAACCCAATTCCAGGTTTCTAATTCTACAGTATAGGCATGTTTGCAGTTGGTGTCAGATGGCAAAATGTCAGCACCATTACTACTGTGGTCTGAGAATTGGCATTCGCATCATCTCAAACTGGTTTTACACAAATTTCTTCATACAGTGGCTGTTGGTCACTTCCTCCAAAATATCCATTGCTTCCTGAGGAATACCCACAGTGCCATATTTAGAAAACTGAAGAATCCCTTTTCGGGGAGGTTGTTACTCTCCCCGATTGGCATTGATATTGATGTCCTTATAGTTATGTGGCCCCAGACATAGTAAAGCAGTAACAAAGAGGCCTCTAGGCCTCCATGTCTGCCTTATTAAGTCTGGAGATAAGCCCACATCCCTTGGTACATTTTAGTCTTCCAAAGAGAGAGAGAGAGAGAGAGAGAGAGAGAGAGAGAGAACTCTAATGGATATTTTGCTGTATAGGACTGAAACACCTAGATAAGTTTGAATAGTTAGTTGGACCAGACCTTCGGTGGTCAGAGACAAACAAGTACATACTGCATATTATCCCCAGAGACATACATAAATGACTGCTGTGAATGTAGACATTATTTTAGTCTTCCTAGCAATGGACCTAAATGATTGTCCACTAATCTAAACTCTATACGTAGAAGTGGATGTAGAAGTAAATGGGGTGTAAATCGGCACAGAGACTTTTGTGTCATTGGCAGGTAATGAACCAGAGTATTGACTTGTACACAATACCATATTAACTATGTTAACAATATTAACAAGTCTTAGAATAATAGCAATATCTTTCATTAATTTAAGCTGTTAGTATGTGTTTGTGTGGTTCATGAATGTGGGTGCTGGTGACATGCTTCTAAAAAGTATTAACATACATAACATGTATAATTTTTAACATGATAAATGCATATATATTGTATTTATTATTTTAATAATGGAATATATATAATATATAACAGAAATGAGAACACCACTGTGCAATATCACTTACATGTTAAATGATTTATAATTGTATAGGACTATATTTTTAATATAGTAAATATATAAAACATTTCTTTTTTGTTTTTGTTTTACACAATAGTAATACTACTGTTCAGAATAGAAGTAATGCAATTACTGTAAGGTGATATAATTTTGAATCTTTTGACTTTTAATTGATATCGCATACTGTTCATATGCAATTTTGTTGTATACTGTATGTTATATTTATTTTTGAACACATATAATTAAACAATACACTAATATACACAAGGCAACATACACCCAAATCTAAAATTTGCCTTGTTTTTAGAGTAATAGTTTGTGTGTTAAAAGGGCATGTGTTGTGCCTGGTTATCAGGTAGTGGGATTAATGTGTTACACTATGTGTTCTGGATTCTTCATGGAGATGATCACTGTGTTATGCCCAAGTGTCCATGATTCTTGTTGTGAATTAATATAAAAAAAATACCATAAATAGTAATTATACAGAAAGATGTTTTTGTAAGCTTTTTCCCAACATTAAACCATGAAATATGACCAGTTTATCATCACATGTATCAGTTTAAGTGGGGTTTGATGTACTTCACTCTCACTCCAATATTAGAAGGCATGGATTTAATCTCTTTCTTTTTGATATAACTATGTCTTATTAAGGAGCACTGCTTGCTAGCCTGGAAGACAGCCCAAACCTTTACCTCACCAGGCTAACTGCCTGCATGAGACTGAGACCATTGGATTCATTTAAGTGTGTATGGATTGTGTGAATATTCACCTCTACCAGAAATCCACTAGAGGGCACTTTGACCGAACATTTCCATTATCAAATTTAATAACCTCATTCATGATCTCTAAATTGAAACACATCAGTACAAGGAAACCGCTTGCTTGTTTATAAATATATTTTATTGTTTTGCAAGTCACGTGTTAGTAAGTAGCCTTATGATTACAGTTTAAGGATTTCAACACTTAGAAAAGGTGTATCATAAAAATATATATACCATGGTCTCTGAAAAAGGTCAAACAAAAGATAGAAATGCTGTTGAGTGACATTATGATTGATATACAAACAACACCTGTTTTTTCCACTGATAGACATAAATTAATACATTTGGATTCAAAAAGTGTCTGTAACAATATGAAAGCTACATTATTTAATCTACAGCCATTTCAGAGCACAAATCCACACATCAGAAAGCTTGATGACAACAAAATAGTAGTTCCAACTAAGAAATATTTATCTAGTTTAAATGTCAAAAGGAACATTACTGACTTTCTTCCACTGTTTGTGCTTACATTAAGTAGGTAATCCAATTACTCAGGGCCACAAACAGAGAACAGAATTTGCACCGAATCTTTGCTAGCATTACTGTAGATTGCAAGGATGGAGAGGACCCAAGAATGCAAGCCTCACACCTCGCAGAACCCCTAATCAACGCTCTTGTACCACACACCAATTAACAGTGGAATCCTTTCCCAATCTGTTTTTTTTCTCCATCAACGATCAACATTCCTTTGTCCTTCGATCACATACTGGCTTAATCTCCTCCATCTCTCTATCTCAGCTCTGGGTTCTCACATACAAAATACATTACACATTTAGAACATTGCATTAGAGCAATAACACTGAAAATGTGATCTGTTCTTCTGCAAAAAAAAAAAAACCTCACAAAATCACCTTGTGTCTTAGATTCAAGTAGACAACTGCTAGCTACTGTAACGGAGACTACAAGATTATGCTTGTTGTGTAATTCTGACTGCAGGAATGCGTGCCAAATCCAATCTCTGCCTCCACTAAGTAACTTACAAAACTGACCTCTGACTTAGTTACATGAACAATAATTTCATCCATTTGAGATGCATAACTGTAAACATACGAGAAGGTACAAAATAAATAAACTCTCATTTCTAAATATGACTGAAATTTATAATAAATAATAAATAAGAGGAAAATGTTAATACGGTCGTGTGCAAAGCAGTTTAGCGTCTCCATGGTAGGTCTATCTGCTCTGTGTTCAACAACAAGTACAAACATTTTATCCACTGCCTAAACAGTATGGACTCCCTGAACACATTTCTTGCCCAGGCTTTGTAGCTTCTGGACAGTCCATGAGATTTTCTTCATCATTCTGGACGTAATCATTCACATTTAACGTTACTATAAGAATATATGGCACTCACATGCAAGCCAGCTATGCAACTCTATCTCAAAATAGCTGCAATGTTCTTCAATCCCAAAGCACCACACATCATTGTATTGATATCAAATCAAGTGCAAATATATAAGAACTGAAGTCATTACATTCATTGGCTTCTAAATTCAGCATGTATATGTTTTCGTTGAATCCGGTCTACTTTGTGGTTCAAAATGTCAAGTCAACGGTAACTTAATACATCTTGCATCTAACTTTTCACTTGCACTTGTTTTGGAAGAAACACAGCAAGTCTCAGCTGACCCCTGACATAGGCCTACAAAACTAAACAGCTTCAACGCCACACCAAAGCTTGTCCAGCACCCAGCCATGTAAAGTAAAGACACAACTCTTTAACAGAACTAAGCTCCGATATGGCAGGAGGTTAAACAAAAAGAAGCATCTGTGGAGAAACCCAAAGCCAATCCTGCACACTCTGCTCTTACTGATGCCCAAGCCTAGAGGAAGCTGCAGCCCCAACCCCAGGACAGGGGAAAGAGGCAGTGACTGTGGTAGCCAACCCTCTCTGCGGGAGTGAGTCACGGTGTCTCATCCGTCTGGATGGACTGGCTCAGACGTCTCGTCTGCATTCTGTGGAGGGCCTGGACACTGGTGTCGCTCAGGTCCCCTTTGGTCTTCTGGATACAGTTGAAGATCTCCATGAAGAGGGCCTTGTACTCGGGCGGCTCGCCGGACGCCGAGCTGGAGAGCCGGCGGCGAGGGGTGTGGGCGGCGGCGTGGGCAGCGGCGTGCGCGTAGATGGGACAGCTGCCGCCACCGGCGGGCGTCTGGACAGCCTTGTGGCTGAGCGGGCCGGCGGCCGCGGCGCTGTGCTGGGAGCGGCGGAGAAGCTCGTCGTACTGCCTCTGGAGGGCGCTGTACTGAGCGTCCACCTCGCTGAGCAGCGACACGCCGCGGCGTGTCAAGAGCGCCCGGGGCCGGCGGGCACAGGTGGGCCTGTGGCGTCGCCGCAGCTCCTCGCCGCTGGCGCCCTGGATGGCCCCCTCGCTCTGGCATCGCGCCCGCGGCTTCCCCTCCCCTCTCTCTTCCTCCTCCACCACCTCCTCTCCCTCATCCTCCTCTTCTTCCTCCTCCTCCTCCTCCTCCTCCTCCTCCTCTTCCAGTTCTTCTCCCCTCTCATGCTCCCCTCCGGGCTGCCCATCTGCGCTGAGGGACACGTCGTCGTGCAGTGCCCGCTGCTGTGCCCTCCTGGCACTAGCCATCTCAGAGCGCCACAGCTGACGGAGCTCCTCTACCTCAGCCTCCAGCTCCGCCTGACGGGTGCGGCAGCCATCCAATGCCGCCAGACGCTGTCCCAGCATGCTGTTCTCCTCTGCCGTCGCCTCTGCTTCCTGCTCGGCCTCGTGCCGGCGCGAGCGCTCCACCTCCAGCTGGGCCTCCAGGGTCTGGACCAGCCCACACAGGGCTGCCCGCTCCTCCTCCTCCGCCTCCGCTGCGGCCGTCTGCTCCTCCGGCTGAAGCACCCAAGGACGCTCACATGCCAGGACGTCAGTGGACATCAGGCACCTGAAGAGCCAGAGAAGTAGATACAGGCTTAACAAAAACACAATAAATAATAATAATAATAATAATAATAATAATAATACATTTATTTTTATAGCACTTTTCTAGGCATTCAAAGAAGTTTTACAGCTTTAAATACATAGATACAACAAACACACAAGGTACATAGACAAGGTTACATAACAGACAAAAGAAAAGAAAACACATAGGTGCATGGACAATCAGAGGCAAAGCTAGAGAGGTGGGCAATGAAAAGGAGGAGGAAAAAGCAAGTTCGAAGAGGTGAGTTTTGAGGGCCTGTTTGAAGGATGGTAAGGTGCTTGACTATTTGATGTGGTCAGGGAGGGTGATCCAGAGGGTAAATAAATATATAAATAAAGCAATGGACTAGTCTGTGCGTTTATGGAATTTTCATTTAGTTTTCTCAACCATATGTTTATGAAGGCTTGAAAATCATCTCTGATTTTCAAATGGTTGAGTTGATTGTCAAGATGATTTTCATCTGTATGCACTAATAAAGCAGTAATGTGGTAATTCACATCAATAAGGTAACTCTATAAGCAAGCTTATACAGTAGGCAGTATACAGTACCTAATTAATAGAGAAGCTTGCTGAACATGCCCCTGAATTCTCAGCCCTCCTTGACATGGAAGGCGTGGATTATGGATTACTGGATTATAGTCAGAAAGGCCCGGGCCAGATTGTGGTGTCTATGTCTGCAAGCCCCGCACCTGTCCAGTCAGCATGCGAGCGAGCACTGATGTGCTAATAAGCATGCGGGTCACCATGAGCAGATCCCAGAGGTCACCCACTGGACTGGGCAACACGTGAGGCGTCAGCATCCCCGCTCTGACTGACCTAAACCAGCCCTACTGCGCTGCATGGGACTGATGCTTACCTGACTCTAAGATAGACTCAGGCCTCAAGAAAAGGCAATATCTAATATCCTTTCCCAATCAGATGACATGACTGCAATCCGGTTGTACTAATTAGGGCATGCATGGACTTTAACCTTTGGAGCAGCGTACTGAAAGCTCATTTCATAATTATTTGTTTGTAAGCAAAACAAAGGGACAATAGGGCCTTGTGACACAAGGGGAGTCATGAGAGTTATGATTAGCCTGTAGGTAAGTCACTTAGCCTATTGCTGTGTCCTTATGAGCTATACAAACCTGCCTTTCGGCTTAGATTGCACTTAAGCAACATTAAATCAGTATTAAATCCATTATGTGCAACACAGCAAAGTTAAGGATAAAGGGATTCAGCCACATGCAATACCATGTAGTACTGTGTTGTGTGTGATGCCATCTTATATGCTATATATGTGATGTGTATTTCATGTCATACAGTATGTGTTGTGATGTATTTTATCGTGTTGTGTATTAAGCTTAAACGTGTCGGTTTACTTGTCCTGGTGCAGGTCGTAGAGCTCCTTCAGACAGGGGACACTCTGGGCACTCAGACTGGTGCGCCGCTGCTGCAGCTGGGCCTTCTCCCTGCGGCTGCGCTCCGACTGGGCTGCACTTAGCTGCTCCACCTGCTCCTGCAGCTCGTCCATGTGCGCCTGAAGAGTGTCCACCGTCTCAGTCAGGCTGCCAGGAGAGGGGACAAGAGTTTGGCATGACGAACACATAGGCACATTGTACATTAAATGCACCTGCACATTCTACGGGCATGCTGCATATTGAAAAGTGCAAACTTTCATGTACTGAGATGCTCTGTAATGCACATACATTTGTACATGACATACATTTTCATGAGGTATTACCTCACACCATAACATGTCACATCAGTGGCAAGATTGGATAATATCAGCACAAACAAGCCACCACATCAGTATGGCTAAAAGCCTCATTTATCATCATCATCAACGATGCCAATAGTGACTCGTGGAGAAGCTTTAGCCAAAAGCCTTACAGGAGAGCAAGCGGGCCAAATGACCCCATTCACCTCGGACTCTATCCACCTTGTTTTCTCACCTCTGGATCCTCTGCTGAGCGGCCCGGTTGTCCTGCATCAGCTTGCAGTTGCCCTGCTCCAGCTCTCTGGCCACCCCGTCCAGCTGCTCGTACACCTTGGCGTGCTGCTCGTTCATCTGACGCAGCACGTCCATCTGCTTGGTCAGGTACTGGGAGAGGGAGGAAGGCAGTGTGAGTTAGCAGAAATTGGGGTGCCTTATATGCGATGTGTACTATATGTGCAATATGGTTGTATTTATATTCAACCAAATTACTGGTGCTTTGTTTTTGGTACTGCCAAATGCAGCAGTAGTTGGATATTTGTGTTGCATGCAACTTCCTCTGCCTATCTCTCTTGTCATTTATCTGTATTATGTCTAGTATATCTGATGAGTCGAAGTTCTTGTCTTAAATTACTCAATGCTTACTCACACTAGTTTTTTTTCTTCAATGAAACTTCTCATGCTTTAGTGCTACAGTGTGACAAGCCCTAATGCCAGACATTATTACGCTTTATTGTGATTTCATTGTGGTAGTAAAATTAGTCGGCGCTACAAGAATGACATGCAAACAAGTAGAAAAGGTATGGCCAAGAGGTAAAGTCCATTCCCCGCCGTATCATGAAAAGCGTGAAAGGCTTCTCATGTCCTTCTCAGTGAGCTATGCTAAGCCAACTAGGGAATGTATTTGCATTGAGTCTGTAAGACCATAAGCCATAAAACATAATGAGCAAGCTTGTGGCTCTACATTCAGGGAGTCAGTGAGCCACAGTTGCGGTGGACACCATCAAAACCCACAAATACAGCTGCAATTTCTATACAGCATCTATATGCTATAATCCAATCACAATATGGCATCTGCACCTATTAATGTCAGAAATGTCAGAATGACACAATTTCAGCCTTTTTTTTAACTCTCATCTCTCTCAATCAACAAACAATGTGGCAGTGGACAGGGACAGCACAAACCTAGTCAGGTCAGAATAATGAGATTAGTTTCAGCTCGTCAGTCGTCACAGGCCGAGAGCGTCACGCTTTAGCAGCCTTATCTTGGCTCCGGTGTGGTGACAGAGACTTGTAGGGAGAAAGGTGAGGGAGGAAACTCTAACAGGAAGGGGCCCTTGAGCAACCCCATCAACTGCCTGGCAGAAGAAGGAGCAGGGGCAGGAAATCCTTAGCTGTTTGTTCCACCACAGAGCAGACAGGCTAAATCTATCACTGGAGAACACACCCATAGGTGAGAGGCGGCTGCGTCTCTCTCACACACGCACACACACGCACACACACGCACACACACGCAAGCACCAGCTATATATAGACAGATAGGTGGCCAATTATGCCTTCTGTCTGCACTGTGCCAAAACTGTCATGGAAAGAGACAGATCAAGTCCGGTTTTTACTCTTCATCTCATAAAGAGGTCAAGCAACACAATAAGACTTGAGCTTGTTGTATAATATAAAAGTTGTTAGGTAGTAATTAGGAAGGTACAGACAGTACAGAAAATCTGTAAAAATACTGTTGGAAGTCGACTTTGGTTTTTTGGATGTCTGGAGGTTTGCTTTTGCTTAATCCTGTTTTTTAGTAGGCCTACAAGAAGTGGCCAGTCACCTCGATTTCCTGCAGCTGTTCCTGGTTGTTTGTGTACATCTGCTGAAGGCTCTGCTCCAGCTCATGGTTCCTGTCCAGCAGAGTTTTGCCAAGCTCAGCGGCCAAATGTAAATCTAAGACATCCACACATAAGAACAGACACACACATACACAAAGAGAGATTTATGAAATGTATACATCTTAGCAATCCGAAAAGCACAGTGAGAAACCAGCAACCGAACACACACACACACACACACACACACACACACACACACACACACACACACACACACACACACACACACACACACACACACACACACACACACACACACACACACACAACTGTCTGACCATATCAGGGAAGGTCACTGGTATAGTGTGAGTGTCACAAGAATTTAAAGCACGAGACAAAACCCACAGGCAATCATCACTTTACTCTTTTAAATAAGAGAGCATTCATGCAGCCTACACAAAAAAAAACCTAAAGTGTCAGAGAAAAAATAACTAAAAAAAACAGCTCAGCTCAAAACTGAATCAAAGGCAGCAGTGTCGATCAACAGACAAGAATGTGTACAAAACCTCTTCTGTAGTTTGGAGGGATTTTATACAAGTCAAAGAAGGCTAGACTGTGCACTTATTCAGTGAAATATGCAGTTTGGCTGCAACCTCATATTTACAAACCTCATCCCCTGGGGATGTAGGCTTCTGTATGTAGCCAACCAAATTTAATTTTACTAGACAGACTACAGATCTACATTTGTAGAAGTCCTACTGTTGTACAACACTATGCATGCAAAGGCCTACATGAACAACACTTTTATAAATGTAACTAATAAAAATCATGTTTTCTAAAAATAAAAACACTGCTCCTGACTGGGATACATTGGATTAAAATGTGCAATAGGATCAGTTTAGTTCTACGAAACAATCCATCCTGCCTAATTGCTGAAGGCTATCGTTTAGTTTTGCTGATGGGCGCGACCGTTTCTAGGCTACATCATCATCAACATCATCCTAAAATTGAAAAAGATAAACTTACCATTCTCAAGGTCCTGTTTGCTGTACCAAAGGTCTTCGCCTCTCAGCTCGAAATCCTCCTCGATAACCACGTCAGTAAGCATTTTTAAAAGCGCTCCACTCAAACAAACGCACTACTATCTCCACCAGCTGTTTCTTGTGCTTTAACTTTTTCGTTCATCCCACAGGGTTGCACCGTATTGCCTCAGTCACAACATCCTGCAGCAGCGAAGCCCGGCGTCTACAGCAACGTGGCAAAGTCCAAGCCCTAAAACTTCCCGAAGTAAATCGCCCAGGAGGACCAAGAGTTTGGAATTTACTGACAGACAGCCAGCCAATGATTAGTCCAAGGGGTAGGGCATATCGCAAGGGCCAATCCTTTCTACTGTTGACATAGTCACATGGTAGTTGTTGTCACGCCTTCTTCCGTGTTCATGCATCCTGACAAACACATCAGTTGCAGAAAAAAAATGGTGGGAAACAGCGGTTTCTGATTATGCATCGAAAATATAGTAAAAGTCTCTAACTAGTGATTTTTTGGTTGCGGTGGGTTTAGTTATTGCACAGACAATCGCGCCAAAAGTTTTGCAGCTATGAGTTCGGAGAAAGTCAGGGGTCAGGGCCCCTTTGCCGTGGTGAGACACCTGACAGCAAGTATAGGTGCACATCCAGCCGCGGTGGCTTACGCGATGACAACTGTTGGGGCGAGCATGATGAACAGCATATTCAGCTTCTATTATGTCAAGCTCTTTCTAAACAAGTACAAGATCTCAGAGGGAGCCTTCCACCAATCTCAAGTGAGTACTGGTCTCATGAATGGAGTCGCAGAATGAAAGTTTACGTTATTATTAAACACACACCCAGGCTTTAGTTTACCTAGGCGGGGCCTTGTTTTTAGTCCAGGACAGGTTCTTCTGGTGCGACACAGTCAACGTAAAAGTTCAAAACAGCCAAAAAGGTGCCGCCACATAAAGGGGTTAGGAATTTATATGTGGGCTGAATAAACAACTGTGTAACTCTACTCCCTCTCCAGGTAGTTTACATGATCTGGAATGCGGTGAACGACCCTTTGTTTGGGTACCTGCAGGACAACTCTCGCATACCATGCTGCTCCCACAGACGCCTCTCCATCCTTTATGGTGCTCCCTTCTACGCTCTGGCTTTCCTGCTCGCTTGGTTCCCGTGGCGGGCCTACCAGTCCGGCGACTGGCTCAGTGGCTTGCACCTGATGGTGACCCTGTGCGCCTTCGACGGCATGCTGACCTTCGTCCTGCTGGCCCAGTGTGCCTTGTTCGCCGAGATCTCGGCCCACCACCAGAGCCGGCTTCGCCTGATCCAGTACAGCCAGGTGGCGTCGCTGGTGGGGTCGTCCAGCGTGCTCTTCTGCGGCCTTATCTCGAGCAACATGGAGGACTTTGGCGCTTTCCAGACCTTCTGCGTGATTGTAGCCGTGCTGGGCGCCGGCTGCATGCTCTACACGGGCCTGAACAGCGAGACCCGCTTCGACAGCAAGACCCAGTCGGACGGCTCCCCATCCTCCTCCGAGCCTCAGCTCTCCCTGGCCTCAGTGCTCTCCATGACGTGGCAGATCCTCGCCAACCGGGACTTCCAGCTCTTCGTGCTCATGAACTTCTTCCAGGTCTTCATGGTGGCCTTCTGCAACAACTTCACCATGATCTTCGCTGAGTACCTCATCCCGCCCGATGTGCTTCCCTCGTTGGCCAAGAGCCTCATGTATGGCGCCGGCTTCATCTGCCCACAGGTAGTGTGTGTTCCTGCAGTTCAACAGGCTGGGCAGTGTTCAAGCAGCACCCAAGCCGAGTTGGTATCTGAGGTGTTATAGCTCTTAAGGATTAGAAGGTCCATTCCATTACCAGTGAAAAGTGAATTACAAGTGAAAACACTGTTGTTTAACAAATTGCTATAAGAAGTCTCCAAAGACTGCAAATTGTATCAAAAGTCTCCATTGACTGGACTATTCCTCTACTTTTCAAGAGGGACAAATTATCATTAACATCATAATTTAGCATGTTGTTCATCTGTATTCAATGAGGTATTCTGGATAAAGAATAATATGTCTGTGTAACAGTGTGATTAAAAAAACAAAAACAAAGCCTCATCGGAACAGGCTACCAGGGTTTATACTGTTCATGGTAATCTAACAAGGTCTACCCTGACTGGTAACTGGTGTTGCTGGATCAGAAATGATCTGGGTGTTTGACTTTATGAGAGAGAGAGACAGACAGAGTCTCTGTGACTCTCCGTGATGCACCTGTTCATCACACACATCTTCTTATCTTGCATGAGAAATGAGGCTGTTGGCTGTTGCTCTCCACAGATCCTGGTCCTGAGCAGCCAGAGGCTGCTGCAGCGCGTTGGCTACTACCGGCTGATCCTGCTCGCCTTTCACGTGGAGGCAGTGGGCGCCGCTATCATGCTGCTGCTGGGCCGACACCACTATTATCTGCTGGCCATCTTCCTCACCGCCAACATGTGAGCCTTTAGCAGTGCATTTTAACCTATGCTGTGCTAGAAGGTGCATGAGGTCATGCATGGTTGTGGTTATTTCTATTGTGTATGCCTATCTATCTCGTACCTGCTGTGTAACTCTTCACCTGTTCTCTTTGCAATGTGTCTTATTAAACAGATTTAGTGCTTCGTATTTACTATACTGAAGCTTTTTTGATTCTGCAGTATTTTCTTTTTCTCTAAAGCAATATAGAATTGTGAAAATTTACTATCCAGATGTAACAATATGATTAAATGCAAAGTTGGTAGTAAGTTGCCAATGAACTTGTTCACTGTACTTGTACAGCCAGTTAAGAAAATGATATTCTGACAGTTATACATGTAAATCGGTTTTGTATGCTTAGTGGTGAACCTTACCATGTCATTAGCATACACAGAGGGAAAAGCTTTGCCTTGTAACTTGTGTGAACATTGTAGCTAGTAATGAATAAGTTGACATGATCTAATAATCTAATCATATTCTATTATCTTATTTTCACTCTCTCAGGGTTTTGGTTCAGGCTGCCTTCAGTCTCTTTAATTTACCCCTGGCAGACATCATCGACTCTGATCTCCAGAGATACAAACGCAGGTGAATTGTGTCCATCCCATTTGTGCATTTTTATCTTCCGATTGACACAACACCATTTTATTGGTGGACTTTGGATGTGTTGTATGTGCAAAATGACACAAGGCTGTATAATAGAAAGGAACTATCAATGCTTTAGACTGAAAAGTTGCATACAAGGTTGACCATAACAAATGATTTCTACACAAGTTAACGATTGATTCTGTGGAACCTGCATGTTACGGTTTTAATGCAAAAACCTTCTATTGACTCTCCAGCACCCCTTTGTCCTCCATGGTCTTTGGGACCAACGCTTTGTTCACTAAACCAGCGCAGTCATTGGCCCCCATGTTGGTCGTCTCTGTTCTGAACCAGTATGGCTACGAAAGTCTAAAAGACACTTCACAGGCCACAGACCCGAGGTACACTTTTGATTTCACGTTAGATTTCTATTTCCCATCATACATATGTCACTGGGGATATCATCTGGCTTGGTTAAAATGTGTCTTGTTCAAATTGATCACTGAATTGTTTTTTAATCAAACTGTTTTACATGTACCGGTAATGTTAAAATGTCATCGTCATTTACATTTAGAAGTTACTTGAGTTGGAAAAAAGAACAATGTGGTGGTAATAATTATGTACTCTGTACTGATGCATTCTGTAATGATAACATTTCTATTAACTTTGCAGTGTACTGCAGCCCTTATATGGAGCCATGTTCTACCTGGTGTGTTTGATGCCCCTCTGTGTCTCTGCACTGCAAGTGCTGGCATGGCGGCCGTTCTCCATCAGAAACAGTCACACTGTTGACTCCAAGTACATCGATGGCTGATATGCTCATACTGTAGATCTCCGTTCCATTGGTTGTGTTTGACCTATGGGCAGAATATGCACTGGAAGCTATACAGTGAAAATGTTTACTGGATGAATGTAGAAGAACAGAGGACTATGATGTGCTTTAAACTGTGTTGAAATGTGATGTTTTTTTTATATCTTCTTTATGGTGGCAGTTGCTGTTTTGTTTACTCTGTCTTTTCTTTAATAGGGTGAGCCTTAAAATGGTTCAGTCAGTGAGTGCCTTAAATAGTGCATTGGCCCTCCACCACTGGGATTTTCAGTGTTTGACAATAACTGTTTCAAAGGGACAGGTTTCATATTTACCTATTGGAAGTCAGCCACATGAAAGAGCTAAGAAGTGAGATTAGCTACCCTAGTAGCAAATTAGCCACAAATGAAAATGCTAAAATCACACAATGGAGTTAAGGGCTGCTGGAACATTTGGTATAGAATGTAGAATGACATTTTCCAGACTTGGGCCAAGGTTTGAAACATGCCAGTGTTCGCTAAATTTAGTATATTTGTTTTAACTCAGTGACTATCAATTTCATTCATAACTTGGCCTTGCCTTGACAGTAGAATGCCACATTGGGTTTTAACCCATTGATTACAGACATTTCACACACACGTGTCTTAATGATTCATACGAGCCATCTTAAATGAAAATTGCTACTAAAGTTACTGCCAGCTGTACAGAATTCATGAAATAACTACAGCTGAAAAACAACCACTGTTCTGATAAAAGAGTTAAGTTGTAACCTATATTTGATATCAAAACAATTTGAACTGGTTTGTATGCTTATATTTTTTTGAGAATTTTCTTTTCCTTTTTATCAGTTGTGTAAGACTGTTTTGTCACGAGACTACAAGACTGACTTTACATAAAAGGTTTGCGTTTGGAAGGACTATTAACAGTAAAGCTATTGTATGAGACTTTCAGTTGAATTTTTGGTACAGAGGCCAATGCTTACTTGAATGACTCATTTTCTTGACTTTGTATTTTGTCATTCTTAAACTCTCTCCTGACATTCATAGGGTCTACCTTTATTTAAAAAATACAGTAAATTATCAGGTTACGAATTTTGTCATTGTGGGAGTACCTCCCCAAAGAAGCACAGTCAATTTGGTTCACTTTTTTTCAGCCTCCCAAAGAGGTAACTTTATTCAACACATTGACACAAACACACAAACACACACACACACACACAACCCAAACACGAAAAAGGGCAGTTGGAGTTCACATGTATACTGAATGAATTCTTGCTTCATCATTTGATTTTACATTTTAAAAGATTTTAAACAGGACATCAAATCCTATTGCTGCAGGACCAGCCATTGTACTTGTAAACATTCTGGGTTAGTCAGGTGACAACTGTGAACATTTTGACCTCCCACTACTCCTTCCGGTGGTTTAAGTCACATGTTTTGATAGATGTCATCATCTTGTGTTGGGGTGTGTGGGTTCTCAAACTGAAACAGAAGAAGGCCAATTTCACACACCATCCAAAATCCTTCACATGCCAATAATGCTCAAACCAATTTTAGGCTCTTGTTTAGGCAAGAACAATGAAGACACATGGTAAAATGGTCTAATTCTTATCAGAACTTATATAATTGGGCAGTTATCTTACGGGTTATTCTGTGTAAAATCAGACCAGGAAAATGGTCTCCACACTGTCTCAGATTTTTCATCCTTAAAAAAAAATTTGTACACTCAAAAATGCCTTACCCTGGAGATTATCTTGGAGATATATTTGGACAATAATATCTTAAAAACTATTATCCTGTCTGCCCAAACTGTGTAGGATGGAGGACAAACAAACTTCTTAGTATGAGTGGACCATTAAATGTTTGTTCTGTATGCCCATTGATTTTACACAAGACCCTAGATTTTGAACAAAGGGCCAAATGAGTGATTTTGAGGGTCTTGTAAACTTTTTTGTACCCACATGGCATCAATCAGTATTTTGTCTGCAAATTCAATACTTTATGAATGTGCCAATATTTGAAGTCTCTACAAAATACACATGAAGATATAATTAAGTATAATTATAATTGCATGTTTTGGTCATTTACTAAAAATGCCATGTGGGGTAGCCAGTAAAAACACAACAAATCGATGGGTATACAAAGTGTCTGTGATTCAATGTGTACATGTTATTCCTAGTACACTTGCATTGTATACATCTGCCTTCTCATTCTTGTCCCTGGGGTAAAACAAATATTTGGACTACCGGTATATCTATCTACAGTATTGGCATTTGCACACTAAATGCCCATACATTGAGCTACTACCACATAGATTTTCATGTACTAGCTACCCCACATATTATTCTAGTAAATCATAACCTTCTCTTGTTTTGTCGTCATGTTTGTTGTATGTGGACAGCTCAAATATTGGAACAACACTGAATGAAATAGTGTTTGATATGAAATGTGTTCAAGTTTATACTCTCAATGTCACTCGTTTTGCACTTTTTCAAATCTAGGGCCTTTAGAGAAAATCATTGAGCATGCCATACAAACTTTTAATTGTTCAGTCATACTGAGAACCTATTCATCTGCTTTACACAGTTTGGGCTGGGTATGAATAATACTTTAACAAATATTAATGCCCAAACACTGCTTCCCAGATATGTGTTTTTAGGATGTACAACAACTGAAACAAATATCAAGTGCTGAAAAATATGAATATTTTTATAAAATAAATATTTGACTGTCCTTGGTTTTTGAACCATTCATGATATTATAGACAAGGTTTGAACAAAATCTGAGACGGTGCAAGGACAACAACCTATGGGGCACAGAATGAGCCATAATATGATGTAGTTTTGAACCTGGCTGTCTGCTGACTGTGGAAGGCCTGGGGGTTTTGGAGAGCTGTGTAAGTTCCTCTTGCTATATAGCTCTTGCACCACAGCCCGGAAGTGTCTTCTTCTGGTTGAGTTGTTCTGCAAGACAGGATGGTGTAAAGAGGCAGACATACAAATATATATATATATATATATATATATATATATATATATATATATATATATATATAATATATATATATATATATATATATATATATATATATATATATATATATATATATAATACATTATATCACACATGCATGAAAAGGATAAGCTGCAGATCATCATAAGGCATACAAAGCATGCATTTCGCAATACAGCAGATAGTTGTGTTTATACCTTTGAGCCATTATTGTTTCCACATTTCCCCCTGAGGATTGGTATGTCTCGTCCAGTCTGAAGAAAATCAAAAATTATTTCAAAAACAAGTTTTCAACACTTAGTTCAAATAATTGTGTGACACAAATGTGTTTACCATCTTCAAAATGAGGAGAGTAAGGACTATTAGACTGTAGAGGGACAACACTGCAAACAGCAACCAGAGCAAAGCCTGTCTGATCTGATGACTTAACGCTGTTAACACAGGGCACAGGTAAACATGTTAACAATCACACTACAACAAGACAAATGACCAAATCTAACGTCTCTTTCTTAACTCATACAGTTATTATTCACCATCATCACAGATGTAAACATGTTAACAACAATACATCATAACAAGAAGTCAGTTTCCTTTATCTTCTCTAAAAACAATCCCATTTCACCTTTATTCCAAATCTCCTCTTACCTGTGACTGTCACAACCGTGCCATTTCCAATGATTTGTTTCCATTTTCTGTGATACTCCACACCACAATGGTAAATCCCACTGTCATCTACGTGAAAGGACTTCACCTCCAGTGCCCCCTCCTTCAGAACTGAAAACTTAGGTGAGCCAGGGTCCAGGTTTAGCCATTCATATGAGGACTTCCTGAAGACATGCCAGGAAAACTGCACCTCGCCAGGACACTGAGTTACACTGACATCACAGGGAATACTATGGGACTCTTCCTCCATCAGCCATATTTCTGTAATTGACTTCTCTTTGACCTCCATCTTGCAGGAGTCTACACGGAAAACTTGGCAGAATAACATGTTGCTGTGGTAAGTGTCACAAAATGGGTATGCATCTGACTTCCAATTATTAGTGTTATTAAGCTCTGCTGAAATAATTCACTACTGGATGGTATATATTTGTAGAATATTCGTTACAGCTAGAACTTAACAACGAATGAGGTTGAACCGAAAAACTATGACAGATATGAAGACTTATGAATACCCTCCTGTTTGCTAGAGCAAGGGGAAGATGGCCTGTGATCCTTACCTGTAAAGATAAGAGTGAGTGCAACTCGCTGATAGATGTACGTCTCGTGTGCCATGAAAGATTCTACAGTATACCTCCTCTGCGTATGTGTCTCGAGTTTCTGACGTGAACGTGGCTTTACCGGCACTGTCAAAGAGAGAAAAACAGAAGTGAGCTATCTACAAAAGTTCTTCCTATTTCTTGGCCCAATTTGAGTCACTCTTCTCAGAGAGTATGAGTAACCTGGTGACTCACAGGCTATCCTTTGCCATGCAGCAGAACACAAAAATAAGCTAAAGATCTTTCAGTGGAAATAATATATGACCATAAATTATCCTTTGGCAACTTGCCTCTCAAAACTGTTTTATTTTTTTTGGCTTGAAAAAAATCGCCCTTCAATGTACAAATCTGCAGCAGTCCCACAGTTATGTGATAAAAAAGGCCACTCTTTTAACTAAGACCAAGAAGAGAGAACACATCACCCCTGTGTTGGCTGAACTGCACTGGCTCCCTGTTTCCTATAGAATTGATTTTAAGGTTATGTTAATTACTTACAAAGCTCTGAATGGCAGAGCACCTCCATCTCTGAGTTTTTAAGGCTGCCAGTCTTAAATGTCTGTGTATAAAGTCAAATAATTACTACATATGCTAAGAACATGCTAAAGCTGGCTGCTTGGAGTCTGCATCAACGGGGCCTAAGCATTTGTTAGCCTAAGCATTTGTTAGCAAAGCCTTTATATATAGTATTTCTGATATGTTGCTGATTGGATCATAAACGGCCACAGCAACAAAGGGGAATGACTGACTTCTATATAATTGTGTTGCATGTTATTTTCTTTATTTCTGATATGTTGCTGATCGGATCATTAACGGCCACAGCAATGAAGAAAAGTGAAAGTAATTGATAATGACTGACTGACTCCAATATTGTGTTACATGCTCCAAAGGTAAAGAACTTCGAGCTGCATTCTGTGTATGAAAGGTGCTAGCCTATACAAATAAAGCGTATTATTGTTATTACTCTAAATGCACTGTAAATGTCAGACAGAGACAGAGAAAGGCAGGATCAACTAGTCCTAGCATCACAAACTGATTGCCAACCAAACAGTAGGCCCTACACGTTTCTGTAGGCTATGCTTTTTCATCAGTGCACACACTCTATTTCTGCCAGTGTTCCAGTTTAGATGGTGAGCAGTTTAACTGGTGATATTTGCATAAAATCAGTGAATATTCAACAAAACCCTGCCTACTTCTTAATCTGCTCTGCCTCTGATAGTGCAGGTTTATATTAGGCTACATTTTCACGAAGTGTTTGCAAGTGAGACAATATAACGGATATCGCTGAAAACATCACCAGTGTATGTCTAATACATGTCTGTTTAAGCATTATCCACAAATATGACACATACTGAATTAATGGAAAAAAATAAAACTAGCGATCTAGCTGGGATTCGAACCATGCATGGACAAGAAAGTTGATTGGATTAGCTTCTACATTGTCTATACCACTACACTACGAACCACTGAAATCAATGCCAGATTTCTATGTATATATTGAACTGTTAGTAAAAGTTAACACAGGTTAACATAAGTGAGAAATATACGCCCATGTTAACTGGTGCCATCACAATTTAACATGGGCATATGCAAGCCTCAAAACAACAAAATAGGTTCATCTTTGCCTCACATACCTGATGTACAACAAACTGGCATGTCCCACTGACACTTTATTCCGTTTTGGGGGTTAATAATATGAAATATGTCAGTCATGTGCAAAAATTATCATAACTTAGTGTCATGTCTCGGTGAAGTTATGCAGTGAGCTGTCTAATGATTTGAAGTGAACACATGAAACTTATTTTCTCCGAGTTAAATATTATTTAATTTGTTGGTCCTAATTTGATGACACAAAATGGTTATCATGGTAGCATATATTACAAAACTTTGATGTAGCTAGAGAGTTTGATGACAGATGTTGCTGTTTCAGATTCCCACGTAGCCTAAATTAGAAAATAGTTTAGCCTACTTACTGCTCGTTCAGCAGCTGTTGCAAAACATTCACTTAGCCTAGATGTTTGCTATAATGAATATCTTGATCGATTGACAAATAAGCTGTCACAAGACAACATAGACCTACATTCATTTAATATGAAAACCATGCTATTGCATAGAAACAAAATAACCAGTGGTGCAATTGGTTAGCAGGGTGGACTATTGCTGCTAGCTTGCTATTTTAGTGAGCCGTTCGAGGCCCAAGTGATCTTCATAATTTTTGCGCATTATAATCACAATGTGTGTTTCTGCACAAAAAACGAGCAATGTCTGATGGGGTCATTTGTTACTGTTTGTGATGCAAAATTACTGAGGCAAAATTAATCTGAATTATTCAAGGCATGCATTCGCTGTGTTTGCTCATGTTATAGGCTATCACCAGTTAACATGGACATCAGGATAGCTAGTAAGCTAGTAGACTAGTTTAATAGACTAATGAAGAGCATTGCTCTCTGTGGCGTAGTGGTGATAGTGCTTACTGCTTGGATCATTTTGCCTCAGTGAGACTCATGTTCGAAACCCAACAAAACCTTCGCTGATTTACTTTGACACATTTCCTGTTTGCACAACATTTTGTGTGGATGCTTAAGCAAACATGCATTATACATAGCGATTCCCGCATGTTTTCGGCAAGATCTTGCTTCATATTCTGTCACACACTGTAGGCTTGTGAAAATGTGAATCTCCAGCACTGGAAGGGCGGAGGCAGAGCAAAGCGTTGTTAACAAGTAGGCAGGGTCTTGTTGAATATTCACGGATTTTATGCAAATATCACAAGTTAACCTGCTCACCATCTAAACTGGAACACCAGTACAATAGGACATGCTCATAAATGTTTGAATAGTTCAAAGAATATTTAGGCCTACTGTTATTCCCCTTCCCATCTTTTTTCTAAAAGAGAAATGTATCACGCAGATGTCCCATTGAGGTTCTGATATAGGGTTCACATTCTTATAAAGACCATGCTATCTCTTACAGTAATAGTAACCTAGGCCTAAACTTTTGAGTTTCTTCAAGGTAACTTACCCTACTGAGCGATAAAACACTGAAATAGTGCCCGAGGTTCGATACCTTTCGGGAGAACTAGAAAAAGAACGTGCTTTACATATTTTTCTGAAAGGGAAAAAGTATCACGCAGATGCCCCCTGGAGGTTATGCTCACGTCGACTTCAGCATTTATTCCCCTTAGTTCGCTTGGTATCTTATATTTTCTCTTTTTCATTACATCGGAATAGTTGGCTACTACAATATAGAGTTTCTTTATGTTACTGAGCAGCAAAACGCTGGACAGCGCACGGGGTTCGATCCCCCTTTACGGGAGAGGTGGATACGGATCTCTGAAAGAGAATGTAGACAGAAGTAACCCCTGTGCTATGCCGGCGCGAAGCTAAAGCTTGTTTGCTGCGTATATAATTCAAGTGTACATTTACCAGGGGGGCGCTGGTGAGTAGCCTGGACTATATTTGGGATATCTAATAGGCGAATAGGCCTAGGCAGAGGTGGGCAAAACGGGGGGGCGTTAGTACTAATTTCATGGCTAACAATAGCCTATATTAATTTTGCCACCTTTGTAACATTTCACTTTAGTTTAGTTTTAGGCTACCGTTGTGTATGACTTTAAACAGCGAGTGAGCTCTTTCGGTATGATAATCAGCTCCTCTAATGCTTAGGGTAGGCCTACGTTTTGACAACCATATAAATGTACCTTGTTCTTGCCCATCTGAAATTACTTCTCTACCTTTGCTGCCTCCATCCTTTCTGTTTTTGTTGTGTAAAAAAACGTTGTATATGATGGCATTGAAGTCTTGAGTTAGTGAATTGGCTACCATTCTGTGTTGGTAACCAAAGCCTACACATTTTGTAATTGCTGCGTAGGCCTACTCCTGCAGATTTCCGTTCCGTATCCATGTGCGTAGGCCTAATTGGAAAAGTTGAAAAAATAAATGTGTTTATTGTACAGAAAATAAATAGCCTACTGTCATACTGTCAGTTAATTTTTCTACAATGCAGTGAAGAGTTTGAAGAGTGAAGTTATGATAGGGCAACTTGGAGTTTTATGAAAATCATTTACGAACCATGGGCCATGACGCCTCTATTTCTTGCAGCTGTTAAAACACCCGCTAGATAGTTTAAATAGCCACCAACATTCGTTTTTGCAGTAGGTCTAGGCCTACAGATTATTTCTGAAAGTTATTTGTCCATTAGGCCATACTGGCTGATTTATCAAACCAGTGGTTTCTCATTCGTCCTCCGAAAACTAGGCTACGCAGATGCCCCCTGGAGGTTATGCACACTCACGTCGACTTCAGCATTTATTCCCCTTAGTTCGCTCGGTAGGCCTATCTTATATTTTCTCTTTTTCATTACATCTGAATAGTTGGCTACAATATAGAGTTTGTTTATGTTACCAAAAGATCCTTACTAGCTTTAACCGTCTCTGGTGTTACTGACCAGTAAAACGCTGGACAGCGCACGGGGTTCGATCCCCCTTTACGGGAGAGGTGGAGTACGTATCTCTTGGAAAGAGATTGTAGACAGAAGTAACCCCTGTGCTATGCCGGCGCGAAGGCAAAACTTGCTTTCTGCGTATATAATTAAAGTGTAAATTCACCAGGGGGGCGCCGATGAGTAGCCTGGATTTGGGCAGAGGTGGGCACAAATACATCAAAAACGATTTTGTTACAAATTACAAATACTGGCTCATGAAAATGAAAAATTAAATGAAAATGAAAAATACAAATAATTAATCATTTGACAATACAAAAATAGGCTACCCACACAATAATCATATAACAAGGCATAGGCTAGGCCTATTATTGAAAACGTATCCCCAAGAGACAAGAAATACAATTTTTTGATTGGCTGGCAGGGGGATATTAATTTTGTACATTGGGGCACCTATGAAGTAGATCTGGTTAAAAAAATGTAATCACCATTATATCAATGTAAATGATGATTGAACTGACAACAAGCAGGCTTCGCAACAGTGGAATCAACTGTAACAAAGCAAACTACCCATACGTTTCCGTAACCAATGAAATACAACTAATTGAACAGGTCTGCCTCTTTTTAAACTAAACTGCATTTCCCTTGTGCTATAAATGCATGTCTATTGCCTTCATACATGACTGGCAACATGGGGAATAAACAGAATAACATCCTATAAGGTATACAGAATGAATTAACTTGGTGGAGAAAACTCCACTCTATTTCACATCAGGGAGGTCTTTGCCTCCGTCTCCTCCATTATTTCTGCATATCAGGACACCTCGCTGATGTTATCTCTTACAGAAATATGTCATATTTATATCAAATCTAAGTTTTAATACTGTCCTGTAGTGAGAATCAACATCAACTACTATTAGGTACTGAAGGTCATGGGGTCAAAGGTCGTGGTCCTAATATTCTCCCTCAGTATCTGTATTGTTTTCAAATTTTAGTCTTGTAGCACTTGACACACGCTTGACTCACGCTCCTAGTTTACCTTTTAATTTACACCCCATGTTGTCCTTACAGAGGGGTGATAAAGTTGATCACTTTGGCTCCCTCAATTGACTTTTCTTTTCATTTTTTTCCAACTTTTCTTTTCATTTTTTTCCAACTGTTCAGAGGGGATCGTAAAAGAAAAATGTTGGATCTAACACTTTTAAGTTGCTCACAATGTGGCATACATACTACTGCAGAAAAAATGAAAACATTTTCAAGCTTTTCTTTCAAAAGGGTATAAAATTTGCATTTTTAGGTTAACTTTACAGCTGAATATAGGGAATTGCCCAAGGGATATCTCCAGGCACCCTCCCTATTCTTACTGAGTAACCCCTACGTAACCCCGACAAAAACAGAGTTACTATGCACAGAGAATCACAGGCTCAGTCCCTGCCTCAGTCAATGCAAGCGCATCTTGAATCACCCACTATGTGGATACTGTTTTTAGAATTGATTTAGATTAAGTGTTATTTAGTATAATTTGTATTTTAGTATATTTAGTATATTCTTTATCTTCTACTGTCCTTATTGCTTAGTTGTGTTTTTTATATTATATACTTTTAATTAAGTTTTTCTGCTGTTAGTGAATGTGTGTGTGTATGTTATGGACTATCTTGGAACAGTATCTGTTATATGTCTTAAGCTACTGGGACCTTGAATTTCCCCTTGGGGATCAATAACGTATCTATCTATCTATCTATCTATCTATCTATCTATCTATCTATCTATCTATCTGTTATATTAGGCTACTCATGTGCCTATGAAACATTATATATGTGTCAAAAAACCTACAACAGCCATATTTTGTCAATACATGGGCAAAATCAATGCAAACAGTAGCCTAATATTGCAACCTGATTTTTGAGAACCTATGACGGGCCTAATATTTGGATATAGGCCTCATTGGTCTACAACCAAAGATATTTTACATTTCCTGAGTGATGTTTATTTGGGTTATCTGATCTCATCATTTAATCGTGTTATGGTTATGGGATATGGTACGGTTTTGTCCAAAGCTGTCATGTACTGTAGGCCTAGCATAGTTTATGTACTCTTGTTGACTTATATTCTTATTTCATAATAAGTTAAAGTGTGATTCTATTTTAGTCTGTTTTCTGACTCTTTATAAATGCTAGAACTAGCTCTGTCAAATGCCTTTGTAAAGATAAGATATTTATGCCACTGATGCCTGTTTTGAAATATATTCCCGTCGTTTTCATATTATGCAGTTAAATAGGTCTATGCACACAAAATGCATGATGTCTTTGTTTTAATAGATATTAACTCTCATTCTACAGTGACTCTTTCACCAGCATATTTACTGTAAGGCTACAGCAGAAGATTGATGGTTATATTTTCACAAAAATGCAATGATGCCCCCTGGAGGTTGCTGTTGTAACTGAAACTGTACAAAGGCCAGCTTCCGCGTGGAAGGAATTTTATTTTTCTAGGGATTTGTCATTCAAATTGTTGTATAGACTATAATATCTCAATAGTCACCCAGGGCTAAACCTTTCAGTTTCTTCAAAGGTAGCCTACTGAGAGATAAAACACTGGGACAGCGCCCGAGGTTCGATACCCCTTTAGGAGAAGACGTATAGTTTTCTCAAACATATAGAAGTAACCCCTGAGCTAGCCCTGCGCAGTGACAAACATGCAGATCTTAGGCTTTAAAGCATACTCTAATGCAGATTGTACTCTAGAGGGCGTTAGAGTGTAGGCTAGTCTAGAGAAGTCTTGTCTGGGTTTTAAATATAATGTGGGTTTTGAATGTAGTCTAACGTTAGATAATTTTGTAGGGGATAGTTTTGGGTGCCTTTGGGCTTTTTCTTTACCCTAAATAGTTTCTCTTTAGGCCTAGGTTACTCAAAATAATGATATGCTATACATTTGAATTAGTCTTTTTTGTTGTGCTTTCAATTAGGCTTTTCTGGTAAGGCTGCATGATAAGGCTGCAAAAATAGGTATTTATATTTTTTTTCATGACTGCAATAGGCCTACGCTTAATGCAACTGGTATCCACTTGATCTTCATCTTTACCGTCTTAGCACAGCAGAAATCATGTCTTGCCAATGTGTTGGTACCTGTTCATTGGTTTCACACTTCACCTTTCCAAAACATTTATTCCAAAACGTTTCTTTTAATTGCTTGGATGCTTCCGTCAACTCTGATATCACATCAACACAATTAACACACAGGCCTTTGCTTAGTTTGCCTAACAGAAGTGCCAAAATGCCTGAAACAGTGACAAAACAGTTATAGTAATACATGCAATAAAAGCTCAAGTCTTATTGATATCGTACACCCAGTCAGTGATGAATTTTTCGCCATGCGCTCCACTTTTATTTTATCAAATTATTGCGCCCAGGGGTGTGGCAATTACAGTAATGGCATAAGGTGTGGTCTGGCGCATGATCCAAAAATCGCTATCTTACACCCTCTAAAAATCATTATGCCACCAAGAAAAACCTTGTCTATAGTGAAAGGCGAATATAAAGCACATCTGAAGACGCACTGTTACGAGAGATGTAAGATGTAAGCAGCCCTTAGCAACCAGTCCCAAACAACTCCTCTGCAGGATAAATATCCCTAAGATTTTCATTCAGTCATTCGAACATTATTGGGGTAAGTGTTGCTTTTTTCGGGCTACGTTTTCGATTGTAACCCATTGCAGAGGCGGACAGAGTACACAGCTTCATTAGGCTACTTGAGTAAAAGTACAGATACCCTTTGCTAAATTTTACTCAAGTACAAGTAAAAGTACAACAGTCAGATGTCTACTTAAGTAAAAGTACTGAAGTACTTGTTTTTAAAAGTACTTGAGTATCAAGAGTACAACATTTTCTAAATATTGCATTACTACTGCCACAGTGCTTACATTTATGTACAGAAACGTCCTACATGAGTTATGAAAAATGTTAATGTTAATACCATGGAGAATGTAAAATGAATTGGAAGTAAAATCAAGTCATTTTCATCTTTTTACCACGTTGCCAGGGATGGGCAGTATTTCTAATACAAAATACTGTTTTGTAATTGAAACACTTGAAGCGAAAACTATCATTAACTTGTTCAGAAAATTGAAATAGTCTAGCGAGGTGGGGCCACAGGTTGGCACATTCTTGGGATGGAACCGCTGCGTCTTTATCCATTGTTCCGTCCATGGTTTCGTCTCTTATCTAAATCTGACCGTGGAGTTGACTTTGGCGGAAAGCTGGAGGTGGTTGCTGATAGGCTGTCCCAATCAGTGGCGCCTGCACAATCCAGTCAGGTTTGAGAGGGAAACGGGTACTCACGGTTATGGATAGAAATGTAGTGGAGTAAAGAGTACAATATTTGCCTCTCAAATGTACTTGAGTAAAGTCATGAGTACTCCCCAAAAATGATCCTCGAGTAAAGTACAGATCCCTCAAAATTGTACTCTAGTAGGGTAGACTGAGTTGAGACATGTGTACAGTTGAGACACCTTAAATATCTTGGTTGCACAGCAAGCCCAAGTTGTGATTTTTGCTATGCACATGCATATTAGTGCCCTCTTTGATCATGGGCAATATGAACGACACAAGTATCTCCCATCCAAGGATATCGGCAAGTGTTTTTTTTCCAAAATAAGAATTTCACTTCACCATGCACCTTCGACAATGAATAGCTCATTACACTTATGTTACTGTTAAATGTAACTGGTATCATTACAAACATTATTCTGTGTCCTAAAAACTGGCATATTTTATGGCATTGTGCCATGTAAGGTCGTTGCAAAATCTAGAGAAATGTGTGAGGTGGTCAGCGGGGGACAATCGAGACACACATTGGATTGTGTTAGGCTACTTGAACATTCCATTTGTAGGCTACTGTTCGCTATCTGTTCCTGTGTCACATTTTGTTCATGATGTATTCCTTTTAACCAACGCTAATTTAAATGAAATGAATGAATTTAAACTACAAACACTTTGCAATTGCTATGTTTTTATTTATTCAACTTTCCAACTAACGGTTAGTTAACTATACATCATTAAAGATGGGTGTCTCAACTGTACCAGGTAGGTGTCTCAACTGTACTCAAGGGTACAGTTGAGACACAGTCAAGACAAAAATGCATCTTATGTTTATGAGCTAATTGTGGAAAATATAAACTACTTATGGGTATTATTGATTTATAATATTTTAGTCTACAAGCTAAGGAAATGGCATGTGGAATATTGTGTGGAAAATCACTTCTTTTCAGTATCTATTTTTTGTTTGATTTTGTGTGGGCAAAAAGTGTCTCAACTGTACTCAGTCTACCCTACTGTACTCAAGTAAATGTACTCCGTTACTGTCCGGCTCTGACCCATTGTCCGTCAATAGCGAAAGTAAATTACTGTAACAAACTGCAAGGTTGTTTCAAAATGGTCTTTATTGGTTACGCACCAAAAACACACGAACACCTAATTCCGGGCCAGACCTGACCCTTATGCTCCAGCACTAAGCATCTATATGAGGCTGTATCTAAAACACACACCACTCAACCCTCATTATGAACACTGTAACTAGCTGCAAACATAAACACAACAGACAGGACATACAACGTTGTCAACCCACATGGTTTAGACAGTTTAGAACATGAACATTACACTGCACAGCATCATGGGAACACAGTCATAACAGCTAGGCTCAGATCATTACACAGCCCCCCGAGACTTATTCCATGTCCCCTTGACTCAAGTCTTACCCTACGTCAGTCCATGAGCCTGGCTGGGACGCGACGCTGGCGTTGTGGGCGCCCCGCTGTCGCGGCGGTGACTTCCGGTGAAGGCTGCACGGTGACCGGTGTTAGAGCCACAGCTCCATTGTCACCAAGTTCCACAGAGTCTAGCTGGTCGTACAGGTGTCAAAGTCTCCACGACCCTCAGCTGAGGCCAGGGGTCGATACGGGGCCAGTCGATCACGGTGGAGAGCCACAACTCTCCGACGCTTAATCAGTCTCACACGATAGACCACATCAGACAGCTTCTCTAAGACATCGCACGGCTAGTGAGTTTCGGGGAAATGCCTTTCTTTCTCTCCGGGCAGTACACCCACACTTTATCGCCGGTCTGGAACTCGTAAGCTCGCTTTTGACGTATTCCAGCTTCACTCATAGCCTGCCGGGCCAACTCGTGTACTCCCTTCAGTCTCTCGCGTAGCTGCTTGTAGTATTCCAGCCCTGGCTTACCTCCAATCTCCGCTTCCGGAGGCGAACCGAACACCAAGTCCGACGGCGTGCGTAGCTCTCGCCCAAACATTAGAGCTGCCGGTGTGCATTTTGTTGACTCTTGCACCGCTGTGCGATATGCCCAGAGCACCAGGGGCAAGTGTAAGTCCCAGTCCTTTTGTCGGCGGTCGGCCAATATGGCCAGCTGCACTGCTAGCGTCCGGTTAAACCGTTCCACCAGCCCGTCGCTTTGTGGATGCAGAGGTGTTGTTCTCGTCTTCCGGATGCCCATGCGCTGGCAAACCTCAGCAAACACCTCTGCCTCGAAATTCCGCCCTTGGTCGCTGTGGAGCTCTTCTGGTGCCCCGAACTGGCAGAACATCTCAGTGACCAGTCTGTCCACTGTCGTGTGGGCGCTCTGATCTGGCACCGCATACGCCTCCGGCCACTTAGTGAAATAGTCCATGGCCACGAGCACGTAGCGATTTCCCCGCTCTGTGACTGGCAGTGGGCCCATGACATCGACGTCTACCCGCTCCATGGGAGCCCCGACTGCGTATTGCTGCAGCGGAGCGTGCGAGTGTCGCGTGGGGCCCTTCTTCGCTGTGCAGGCGTCACAGCAGTGAACATGCAGTTCAACGTCCAGCCTGCATCCCGGCCAATAGAAGTGGCCTCTCAGCCGACGAAGAGTCTTTGCAATACCGAAATGAGCCGCCCCCACTGCCCCATGCACATGTTCCAGTACACAGGCTCGTAATCCAGCAGGAACCAGCAACTGGAAAATGTCAGATTGTCTCGGGAGCTCGCCAGTGTCTATACAACAGTCCTTGACGTGCTACTATTCCCAGGCCACTGTGAATAAATCGCTTTGGTCTCTGGATCGAGTGCTGATACGTCAGTCCATGGAGGTCGCTGACCGGCTTCGATCCATGACCACACTCGGCCGAGCGTGGCGTCTTCCGATTGCGCCTTCCGGATGTCCTCCCTCGACATCACGTCCACCGGCGACTGCGCGTCCGTGGCCCCAGCTGCCGCTCTGCAGTGCTGCGTTGTGGTGTTGGGCTGCGGTGCGTTGTCTCCGGTCTCTCGATCACTGTAGCTGGTAGCGGAAGGCGGTGAGACGACCTCGGGGTGCTGCTGGCGAGCGTTGACTCTCTCACTGGCGTGAAGCTGGCGAGCGGTGGCTCTCTTGATGGCGCGGCGCTGGCGAGCGTTGAGTCTCTCGCTGGCGTGCTGCTGACGAGCGTTGGCTCCCTCACTGGCGTGCTGTTGGCGAGCGTTGACCCTGTCGTTGGCGCGACGCTGGCTCTGACTCTCTCTCTCTCTGCCAGCGGTGATGCAGCCTGTAGCCGACGAGCGGGCTCCGGTTGAGCCGCGGCCAGGCTCCTCTCCTCCCTCCGGTGGCAGTGTTGGCCTGGACAGGGCGTCCGCGTTGCCGTGAAGGCGACCCGCCCGGTGTCGAATCTCCATGTCGTAGTCCTGGAGCGCCTCCAACCAGCGAGCCAGCTGGCCCTCTGGTTCTTTGAAGTTCAGCAGCCAGGTGAGCGACGCGTGGTCCGTTCTCAGCAGGAACCGTTTGCCGTAGAGGTAGGTTCGGAAATGGTGCACTGCCACCACCACAGCCAACAGTTCTCTGCGGGTCACGCAGTAATTCTTCTCCGCTCGGTCCAGTGAGCGGCTGAAGTATGCGACCACTTGCTCGCCCTGCTCGCCTGCTTGTGAGAGGACGGCGCCGACGCCCACGTCGCTGGCGTCGGTGTCCAGGATAAACGGCAGTCGAGGGTCAGGGAAAGCGAGCACTGGGGCCTCACATAGCGCCCTCCGCAGCCGCCGGAATGCCGCGTCGCACTCCCGTGTCCACTCGAAGAGTTGGCCTTTGTGCGTCAATCGATGCAGCGGGCTGGCGACTGTAGCAAAGTCCCGAATGAAGCGCCGGTAATATGACGCCAGGCCCAGGAAGCTCCGCAGCTCAGCACCGTCGCAAGGAACAGGCCAACGTCTCACCGTCTCCACCTTAGCTGGGTCGGTGGCCACTCCGGCAGCCCCCACGACATGGCCCAGGAAGCCGGTTTGCCTCCGGAACAGGTGGTAGTGAAACTTGAAGGTGGCATCCCTCCCGCCGTGCCACCTCCCTCTAGTTTGACTGGGGCGCGCGCGTGAGGGCTGCTGGGGCGGGACAGTACCTCGCGATGTGCCCCGGCTCGCCACACCGGTAGCATCCGTCTCCGCTGGCCGGCCTCTTCCATTCGTGTGGGCGGCGTTGTGGTGGCTGTGCTGTGGTCTGTCGCGTCGTCTCCCATTCCCCCCGTCTTCCTCCATCGATGTCTGGCGTACGCAATGCCTCGACTCCGTTGTGTGGAAGATGTTTTCCACCCGTTCGGCCTCCGCCAGCGCCACGGCCAGCGAGCTGGGGGCGCTCAGGCGAAGGTGTTCTCCGGGTGGATGCCTCGCACAAATGCTTCCAGTGCCATCTCTTCATGTAGACTCTGGCTGTACGTTGGGTAGCCCCGCCGGGCATACAGCTGCAGGTCAGCCGCGAACTTGCCCAGTCTCTCGCCCTTGTGTCGCCGTCTGGAAGCGAGTTGTTCTCGAGCATCGCTGGTGAAGATTCTCTGGCCGAATCGTCGTTGCAGAGCGGCTTCGATTGCGGTCCAGCTTGCTTGCTCTGCCGGTGGCAGGTCTTCTAATACTTGTAGCGCTTCCCCCTCCAGGGCCAACGCCACCTGTACGCCCGTTCTCCCCGCCGACCAGCCATTCAGCTCGGCTGCCAGACGGACCTGCACCAGGTATGTCGCCAGCGGCCTCTCACCATTATAGCGGGGCAACTTGGCGTTGGAGCGCCCTTCCGCCGCCGTTGCGCCGGGGACCGGCCGATTTCCCTCGCTCCCGTGTGGAGCGGGTTCCAGTGGCGGGATGCTGCCATCAGCCCGGTTCGTCTCTTCCTGTGGCCTGGTGCGGGCTTCTTCGTTACGGTCACGCTGCAGGCTGGCTTCATCTGCTGGGCCCAGCAGGTGGCCATGGGCGAGCGTGCTGTCGAAGAGTCGCCTTGGCAGGAAACTCATCACCGCCCGGACATCGGTTGCAGCTTTCACCTCCCGTCCAGTAGGGGTCGACATCCCACTTCTGACACCAATGTAACAAACTGCAAGGTTGTTTCAAAATGGTCTTTATTGGTTACGCACCAAAAACACACGAACACCTAATTCCGGGCCAGACCTGACCCTTATGCTCCAGCACTAAGCATCTATATGAGGCTGTATCTAAAACACACACCACTCAACCCTAATTATGAACACTGTAACTAGCTGCAAACATAAACACAACAGACAGCACATACAACGTTGTCAACCCACATGGTTTAGACAGTTTAGAACATGAACATTACACATACTGCACAGCATCATGGGAACACAGTCATAACAGCTAGGCTTAGATCATTACATTACTGTGCAGAACTGCAACAAAGGGGAATGACTGACTTCTCTATAATTGTGTTGCATGTTATTTTCTATATTTCTGATATGTTGCTGATCGGATCATTAACGGCCACAGCAATGAAGAAAAGTGAAAGTGATTGATAATGACTGACTGACTCTATTATTGTGTTACATGCTCCAAATGTAAAGCACTTCGAGCTGCATTCTGTGTATGAAAGGTGCTATACAAATAAAGCGTATTATTATTATTACTCTAAATGCACTGTAAATGCCAGACAGAGACAGAGAAAGGCAGGATCAACTATAGCATCACAAACTGATTGCCAACCAAACAGTAGGCCCTACACGTTTCTGTAGGCTATGCTTTTTCATCAGTGCACACACTCTATTTCTGCCAGTACAATAGGACATGCTCATAAATGTTTGAATAGTTCAAAGAATATTTAGGCCTACTGTTATTCCCCTTCCCATCTTTTTTCTAAAAGAGAAATGTATCACGCAGATGTCCCATTGAGGTTCTGATATAGGGTTCACATTCTTATAAAGACCATGCTATCTCTTACAGTAATAGTAACCTAGGCCTAAACTTTTGAGTTTCTTCAAGGTAACTTACCCTACTGAGCGATAAAACACTGAAATAGTGCCCGAGGTTCGATACCTTTCGGGAGAACTAGAAAAAGAACGTGCTTTACATATTTTTCTGAAAGGGAAAAAGTATCACGCAGATGCCCCCTGGAGGTTATGCTCACGTCGACTTCAGCATTTATTCCCCTTAGTTCGCTTGGTATCTTATATTTTCTCTTTTTCATTACATCGGAATAGTTGGCTACTACAATATAGAGTTTCTTTATGTTACTGAGCAGCAAAACGCTGGACAGCGCACGGGGTTCGATCCCCCTTTACGGGAGAGGTGGATACGGATCTCTGAAAGAGAATGTAGACAGAAGTAACCCCTGTGCTATGCCGGCGCGAAGCTAAAGCTTGTTTGCTGCGTATATAATTCAAGTGTACATTTACCAGGGGGGCGCTGGTGAGTAGCCTGGACTATATTTGGGATATCTAATAGGCGAATAGGCCTAGGCAGAGGTGGGCAAAACGGGGGGGCGTTAGTACTAATTTCATGGCTAACAATAGCCTATATTAATTTTGCCACCTTTGTAACATTTCACTTTAGTTTAGTTTTAGGCTACCGTTGTGTATGACTTTAAACAGCGAGTGAGCTCTTTCGGTATGATAATCAGCTCCTCTAATGCTTAGGGTAGGCCTACGTTTTGACAACCATATAAATGTACCTTGTTCTTGCCCATCTGAAATTACTTCTCTACCTTTGCTGCCTCCATCCTTTCTGTTTTTGTTGTGTAAAAAAACGTTGTATATGATGGCATTGAAGTCTTGAGTTAGTGAATTGGCTACCATTCTGTGTTGGTAACCAAAGCCTACACATTTTGTAATTGCTGCGTAGGCCTACTCCTGCAGATTTCCGTTCCGTATCCATGTGCGTAGGCCTAATTGGAAAAGTTGAAAAAATAAATGTGTTTATTGTACAGAAAATAAATAGCCTACTGTCATACTGTCAGTTAATTTTTCTACAATGCAGTGAAGAGTTTGAAGAGTGAAGTTATGATAGGGCAACTTGGAGTTTTATGAAAATCATTTACGAACCATGGGCCATGACGCCTCTATTTCTTGCAGCTGTTAAAACACCCGCTAGATAGTTTAAATAGCCACCAACATTCGTTTTTGCAGTAGGTCTAGGCCTACAGATTATTTCTGAAAGTTATTTGTCCATTAGGCCATACTGGCTGATTTATCAAACCAGTGGTTTCTCATTCGTCCTCCGAAAACTAGGCTACGCAGATGCCCCCTGGAGGTTATGCACACTCACGTCGACTTCAGCATTTATTCCCCTTAGTTCGCTCGGTAGGCCTATCTTATATTTTCTCTTTTTCATTACATCTGAATAGTTGGCTACAATATAGAGTTTGTTTATGTTACCAAAAGATCCTTACTAGCTTTAACCGTCTCTGGTGTTACTGACCAGTAAAACGCTGGACAGCGCACGGGGTTCGATCCCCCTTTACGGGAGAGGTGGAGTACGTATCTCTTGGAAAGAGATTGTAGACAGAAGTAACCCCTGTGCTATGCCGGCGCGAAGGCAAAACTTGCTTTCTGCGTATATAATTAAAGTGTAAATTCACCAGGGGGGCGCCGATGAGTAGCCTGGATTTGGGCAGAGGTGGGCACAAATACATCAAAAACGATTTTGTTACAAATTACAAATACTGGCTCATGAAAATGAAAAATTAAATGAAAATGAAAAATACAAATAATTAATCATTTGACAATACAAAAATAGGCTACCCACACAATAATCATATAACAAGGCATAGGCTAGGCCTATTATTGAAAACGTATCCCCAAGAGACAAGAAATACAATTTTTTGATTGGCTGGCAGGGGGATATTAATTTTGTACATTGGGGCACCTATGAAGTAGATCTGGTTAAAAAAATGTAATCACCATTATATCAATGTAAATGATGATTGAACTGACAACAAGCAGGCTTCGCAACAGTGGAATCAACTGTAACAAAGCAAACTACCCATACGTTTCCGTAACCAATGAAATACAACTAATTGAACAGGTCTGCCTCTTTTTAAACTAAACTGCATTTCCCTTGTGCTATAAATGCATGTCTATTGCCTTCATACATGACTGGCAACATGGGGAATAAACAGAATAACATCCTATAAGGTATACAGAATGAATTAACTTGGTGGAGAAAACTCCACTCTATTTCACATCAGGGAGGTCTTTGCCTCCGTCTCCTCCATTATTTCTGCATATCAGGACACCTCGCTGATGTTATCTCTTACAGAAATATGTCATATTTATATCAAATCTAAGTTTTAATACTGTCCTGTAGTGAGAATCAACATCAACTACTATTAGGTACTGAAGGTCATGGGGTCAAAGGTCGTGGTCCTAATATTCTCCCTCAGTATCTGTATTGTTTTCAAATTTTAGTCTTGTAGCACTTGACACACGCTTGACTCACGCTCCTAGTTTACCTTTTAATTTACACCCCATGTTGTCCTTACAGAGGGGTGATAAAGTTGATCACTTTGGCTCCCTCAATTGACTTTTCTTTTCATTTTTTTCCAACTTTTCTTTTCATTTTTTTCCAACTGTTCAGAGGGGATCGTAAAAGAAAAATGTTGGATCTAACACTTTTAAGTTGCTCACAATGTGGCATACATACTACTGCAGAAAAAATGAAAACATTTTCAAGCTTTTCTTTCAAAAGGGTATAAAATTTGCATTTTTAGGTTAACTTTACAGCTGAATATAGGGAATTGCCCAAGGGATATCTCCAGGCACCCTCCCTATTCTTACTGAGTAACCCCTACGTAACCCCGACAAAAACAGAGTTACTATGCACAGAGAATCACAGGCTCAGTCCCTGCCTCAGTCAATGCAAGCGCATCTTGAATCACCCACTATGTGGATACTGTTTTTAGAATTGATTTAGATTAAGTGTTATTTAGTATAATTTGTATTTTAGTATATTTAGTATATTCTTTATCTTCTACTGTCCTTATTGCTTAGTTGTGTTTTTTATATTATATACTTTTAATTAAGTTTTTCTGCTGTTAGTGAATGTGTGTGTGTATGTTATGGACTATCTTGGAACAGTATCTGTTATATGTCTTAAGCTACTGGGACCTTGAATTTCCCCTTGGGGATCAATAACGTATCTATCTATCTATCTATCTATCTATCTATCTATCTATCTATCTATCTATCTATCTGTTATATTAGGCTACTCATGTGCCTATGAAACATTATATATGTGTCAAAAAACCTACAACAGCCATATTTTGTCAATACATGGGCAAAATCAATGCAAACAGTAGCCTAATATTGCAACCTGATTTTTGAGAACCTATGACGGGCCTAATATTTGGATATAGGCCTCATTGGTCTACAACCAAAGATATTTTACATTTCCTGAGTGATGTTTATTTGGGTTATCTGATCTCATCATTTAATCGTGTTATGGTTATGGGATATGGTACGGTTTTGTCCAAAGCTGTCATGTACTGTATAGGCCTAGCATAGTTTATGTACTCTTGTTGACTTATATTCTTATTTCATAATAAGTTAAAGTGTGATTCTATTTTAGTCTGTTTTCTGACTCTTTATAAATGCTAGAACTAGCTCTGTCAAATGCCTTTGTAAAGATAAGATATTTATGCCACTGATGCCTGTTTTGAAATATATTCCCGTCGTTTTCATATTATGCAGTTAAATAGGTCTATGCACACAAAATGCATGATGTCTTTGTTTTAATAGATATTAACTCTCATTCTACAGTGACTCTTTCACCAGCATATTTACTGTAAGGCTACAGCAGAAGATTGATGGTTATATTTTCACAAAAATGCAATGATGCCCCCTGGAGGTTGCTGTTGTAACTGAAACTGTACAAAGGCCAGCTTCCGCGTGGAAGGAATTTTATTTTTCTAGGGATTTGTCATTCAAATTGTTGTATAGACTATAATATCTCAATAGTCACCCAGGGCTAAACCTTTCAGTTTCTTCAAAGGTAGCCTACTGAGAGATAAAACACTGGGACAGCGCCCGAGGTTCGATACCCCTTTAGGAGAAGACGTATAGTTTTCTCAAACATATAGAAGTAACCCCTGAGCTAGCCCTGCGCAGTGACAAACATGCAGATCTTAGGCTTTAAAGCATACTCTAATGCAGATTGTACTCTAGAGGGCGTTAGAGTGTAGGCTAGTCTAGAGAAGTCTTGTCTGGGTTTTAAATATAATGTGGGTTTTGAATGTAGTCTAACGTTAGATAATTTTGTAGGGGATAGTTTTGGGTGCCTTTGGGCTTTTTCTTTACCCTAAATAGTTTCTCTTTAGGCCTAGGTTACTCAAAATAATGATATGCTATACATTTGAATTAGTCTTTTTTGTTGTGCTTTCAATTAGGCTTTTCTGGTAAGGCTGCATGATAAGGCTGCAAAAATAGGTATTTATATTTTTTTTCATGACTGCAATAGGCCTACGCTTAATGCAACTGGTATCCACTTGATCTTCATCTTTACCGTCTTAGCACAGCAGAAATCATGTCTTGCCAATGTGTTGGTACCTGTTCATTGGTTTCACACTTCACCTTTCCAAAACATTTATTCCAAAACGTTTCTTTTAATTGCTTGGATGCTTCCGTCAACTCTGATATCACATCAACACAATTAACACACAGGCCTTTGCTTAGTTTGCCTAACAGAAGTGCCAAAATGCCTGAAACAGTGACAAAACAGTTATAGTAATACATGCAATAAAAGCTCAAGTCTTATTGATATCGTACACCCAGTCAGTGATGAATTTTTCGCCATGCGCTCCACTTTTATTTTATCAAATTATTGCGCCCAGGGGTGTGGCAATTACAGTAATGGCATAAGGTGTGGTCTGGCGCATGATCCAAAAATCGCTATCTTACACCCTCTAAAAATCATTATGCCACCAAGAAAAACCTTGTCTATAGTGAAAGGCGAATATAAAGCACATCTGAAGACGCACTGTTACGAGAGATGTAAGATGTAAGCAGCCCTTAGCAACCAGTCCCAAACAACTCCTCTGCAGGATAAATATCCCTAAGATTTTCATTCAGTCATTCGAACATTATTGGGGTAAGTGTTGCTTTTTTCGGGCTACGTTTTCGATTGTAACCCATTGCAGAGGCGGACAGAGTACACAGCTTCATTAGGCTACTTGAGTAAAAGTACAGATACCCTTTGCTAAATTTTACTCAAGTACAAGTAAAAGTACAACAGTCAGATGTCTACTTAAGTAAAAGTACTGAAGTACTTGTTTTTAAAAGTACTTGAGTATCAAGAGTACAACATTTTCTAAATATTGCATTACTACTGCCACAGTGCTTACATTTATGTACAGAAACGTCCTACATGAGTTATGAAAAATGTTAATGTTAATACCATGGAGAATGTAAAATGAATTGGAAGTAAAATCAAGTCATTTTCATCTTTTTACCACGTTGCCAGGGATGGGCAGTATTTCTAATACAAAATACTGTTTTGTAATTGAAACACTTGAAGCGAAAACTATCATTAACTTGTTCAGAAAATTGAAATAGTCTAGCGAGGTGGGGCCACAGGTTGGCACATTCTTGGGATGGAACCGCTGCGTCTTTATCCATTGTTCCGTCCATGGTTTCGTCTCTTATCTAAATCTGACCGTGGAGTTGACTTTGGCGGAAAGCTGGAGGTGGTTGCTGATAGGCTGTCCCAATCAGTGGCGCCTGCACAATCCAGTCAGGTTTGAGAGGGAAACGGGTACTCACGGTTATGGATAGAAATGTAGTGGAGTAAAGAGTACAATATTTGCCTCTCAAATGTACTTGAGTAAAGTCATGAGTACTCCCCAAAAATGATCCTCGAGTAAAGTACAGATCCCTCAAAATTGTACTCTAGTAGGGTAGACTGAGTTGAGACATGTGTACAGTTGAGACACCTTAAATATCTTGGTTGCACAGCAAGCCCAAGTTGTGATTTTTGCTATGCACATGCATATTAGTGCCCTCTTTGATCATGGGCAATATGAACGACACAAGTATCTCCCATCCAAGGATATCGGCAAGTGTTTTTTTTCCAAAATAAGAATTTCACTTCACCATGCACCTTCGACAATGAATAGCTCATTACACTTATGTTACTGTTAAATGTAACTGGTATCATTACAAACATTATTCTGTGTCCTAAAAACTGGCATATTTTATGGCATTGTGCCATGTAAGGTCGTTGCAAAATCTAGAGAAATGTGTGAGGTGGTCAGCGGGGGACAATCGAGACACACATTGGATTGTGTTAGGCTACTTGAACATTCCATTTGTAGGCTACTGTTCGCTATCTGTTCCTGTGTCACATTTTGTTCATGATGTATTCCTTTTAACCAACGCTAATTTAAATGAAATGAATGAATTTAAACTACAAACACTTTGCAATTGCTATGTTTTTATTTATTCAACTTTCCAACTAACGGTTAGTTAACTATACATCATTAAAGATGGGTGTCTCAACTGTACCAGGTAGGTGTCTCAACTGTACTCAAGGGTACAGTTGAGACACAGTCAAGACAAAAATGCATCTTATGTTTATGAGCTAATTGTGGAAAATATAAACTACTTATGGGTATTATTGATTTATAATATGTTAGTCTACAAGCTAAGGAAATTGCATGTGGAATATTGTGTGGAAAATCACTTCTTTTCAGTATCTATTTTTTGTTTGATTTTGTGTGGGCAAAAAGTGTCTCAACTGTACTCAGTCTACCCTACTGTACTCAAGTAAATGTACTCCGTTACTGTCCGGCTCTGACCCATTGTCCGTCAATAGCGAAAGTAAATTACTGTAACAAACTGCAAGGTTGTTTCAAAATGGTCTTTATTGGTTACGCACCAAAAACACACGAACACCTAATTCCGGGCCAGACCTGACCCTTATGCTCCAGCACTAAGCATCTATATGAGGCTGTATCTAAAACACACACCACTCAACCCTCATTATGAACACTGTAACTAGCTGCAAACATAAACACAACAGACAGGACATACAACGTTGTCAACCCACATGGTTTAGACAGTTTAGAACATGAACATTACACTGCACAGCATCATGGGAACACAGTCATAACAGCTAGGCTCAGATCATTACACAGCCCCCCGAGACTTAGTCCATGTCCCCTTGACTCAAGTCTTACCCTACGTCAGTCCATGAGCCTGGCTGGGACGCGACGCTGGCGTTGTGGGCGCCCCGCTGTCGCGGCGGTGACTTCCGGTGAAGGCTGCACGGTGACCGGTGTTAGAGCCACAGCTCCATTGTCACCAAGTTCCACAGAGTCTAGCTGGTCGTACAGGTGTCAAAGTCTCCACGACCCTCAGCTGAGGCCAGGGGTCGATACGGGGCCAGTCGATCACGGTGGAGAGCCACAACTCTCCGACGCTTAATCAGTCTCACACGATAGACCACATCAGACAGCTTCTCTAAGACATCGCACGGCTAGTGAGTTTCGGGGAAATGCCTTTCTTTCTCTCCGGGCAGTACACCCACACTTTATCGCCGGTCTGGAACTCGTAAGCTCGCTTTTGACGTATTCCAGCTTCACTCATAGCCTGCCGGGCCAACTCGTGTACTCCCTTCAGTCTCTCGCGTAGCTGCTTGTAGTATTCCAGCCCTGGCTTACCTCCAATCTCCGCTTCCGGAGGCGAACCGAACACCAAGTCCGACGGCGTGCGTAGCTCTCGCCCAAACATTAGAGCTGCCGGTGTGCATTTTGTTGACTCTTGCACCGCTGTGCGATATGCCCAGAGCACCAGGGGCAAGTGTAAGTCCCAGTCCTTTTGTCGGCGGTCGGCCAATATGGCCAGCTGCACTGCTAGCGTCCGGTTAAACCGTTCCACCAGCCCGTCGCTTTGTGGATGCAGAGGTGTTGTTCTCGTCTTCCGGATGCCCATTCGCTGGCAAACCTCAGCAAACACCTCTGCCTCGAAATTCCGCCCTTGGTCGCTGTGGAGCTCTTCTGGTGCCCCGAACCGGCAGAACATCTCAGTGACCAGTCTGTCCACTGTCGTGTGGGCGCTCTGATCTGGCACCGCATACGCCTCCGGCCACTTAGTGAAATAGTCCATGGCCACGAGCACGTAGCGATTTCCCCGCTCTGTGACTGGCAGTGGGCCCATGACATCGACGTCTACCCGCTCCATGGGAGCCCCGACTGCGTATTGCTGCAGCGGAGCGTGCGAGTGTCGCGTGGGGCCCTTCTTCGCTGTGCAGGCGTCACAGCAGTGAACATGCAGTTCAACGTCCAGCCTGAATCCCGGCCAATAGAAGTGGCCTCTCAGCCGACGAAGAGTCTTTGCAATACCGAAATGAGCCGCCCCCACTGCCCCATGCACATGTTCCAGTACACAGGCTCGTAATCCAGCAGGAACCAGCAACTGGAAAATGTCAGATTGTCTCGGGAGCTCGCCAGTGTCTATACAACAGTCCTTGACGTGCTACTATTCCCAGGCCACTGTGAATAAATCGCTTTGGTCTCTGGATCGAGTGCTGATACGTCAGTCCATGGAGGTCGCTGACCGGCTTCGATCCATGACCACACTCGGCCGAGCGTGGCGTCTTCCGATTGCGCCTTCCGGATGTCCTCCCTCGACATCACGTCCACCGGCGACTGCGCGTCCGTGGCCCCAGCTGCCGCTCTGCAGTGCTGCGTTGTGGTGTTGGGCTGCGGTGCGTTGTCTCCGGTCTCTCGATCACTGTAGCTGGTAGCGGAAGGCGGTGAGACGACCTCGGGGTGCTGCTGGCGAGCGTTGACTCTCTCACTGGCGTGAAGCTGGCGAGCGGTGGCTCTCTTGATGGCGCGGCGCTGGCGAGCGTTGAGTCTCTCGCTGGCGTGCTGCTGACGAGCGTTGGCTCCCTCACTGGCGTGCTGTTGGCGAGCGTTGACCCTGTCGTTGGCGCGACGCTGGCTCTGACTCTCTCTCTCTCTGCCAGCGGTGATGCAGCCTGTAGCCGACGAGCGGGCTCCGGTTGAGCCGCGGCCAGGCTCCTCTCCTCCCTCCGGTGGCAGTGTTGGCCTGGACAGGGCGTCCGCGTTGCCGTGAAGGCGACCCGCCCGGTGTCGAATCTCCATGTCGTAGTCCTGGAGCGCCTCCAACCAGCGAGCCAGCTGGCCCTCTGGTTCTTTGAAGTTCAGCAGCCAGGTGAGCGACGCGTGGTCCGTTCTCAGCAGGAACCGTTTGCCGTAGAGGTAGGTTCGGAAATGGTGCACTGCCACCACCACAGCCAACAGTTCTCTGCGGGTCACGCAGTAATTCTTCTCCGCTCGGTCCAGTGAGCGGCTGAAGTATGCGACCACTTGCTCGCCCTGCTCGCCTGCTTGTGAGAGGACGGCGCCGACGCCCACGTCGCTGGCGTCGGTGTCCAGGATAAACGGCAGTCGAGGGTCAGGGAAAGCGAGCACTGGGGCCTCACATAGCGCCCTCCGCAGCCGCCGGAATGCCGCGTCGCACTCCCGTGTCCACTCGAAGAGTTGGCCTTTGTGCGTCAATCGATGCAGCGGGCTGGCGACTGTAGCAAAGTCCCGAATGAAGCGCCGGTAATATGACGCCAGGCCCAGGAAGCTCCGCAGCTCAGCACCGTCGCAAGGAACAGGCCAACGTCTCACCGTCTCCACCTTAGCTGGGTCGGTGGCCACTCCGGCAGCCCCCACGACATGGCCCAGGAAGCCGGTTTGCCTCCGGAACAGGTGGTAGTGAAACTTGAAGGTGGCATCCCTCCCGCCGTGCCACCTCCCTCTAGTTTGACTGGGGCGCGCGCGTGAGGGCTGCTGGGGCGGGACAGTACCTCGCGATGTGCCCCGGCTCGCCACACCGGTAGCATCCGTCTCCGCTGGCCGGCCTCTTCCATTCGTGTGGGCGGCGTTGTGGTGGCTGTGCTGTGGTCTGTCGCGTCGTCTCCCATTCCCCCCGTCTTCCTCCATCGATGTCTGGCGTACGCAATGCCTCGACTCCGTTGTGTGGAAGATGTTTTCCACCCGTTCGGCCTCCGCCAGCGCCACGGCCAGCGAGCTGGGGGCGCTCAGGCGAAGGTGTTCTCCGGGTGGATGCCTCGCACAAATGCTTCCAGTGCCATCTCTTCATGTAGACTCTGGCTGTACGTTGGGTAGCCCCGCCGGGCATACAGCTGCAGGTCAGCCGCGAACTTGCCCAGTCTCTCGCCCTTGTGTCGCCGTCTGGAAGCGAGTTGTTCTCGAGCATCGCTGGTGAAGATTCTCTGGCCGAATCGTCGTTGCAGAGCGGCTTCGATTGCGGTCCAGCTTGCTTGCTCTGCCGGTGGCAGGTCTTCTAATACTTGTAGCGCTTCCCCCTCCAGGGCCAACGCCACCTGTACGCCCGTTCTCCCCGCCGACCAGCCATTCAGCTCGGCTGCCAGACGGACCTGCACCAGGTATGTCGCCAGCGGCCTCTCACCATTATAGCGGGGCAACTTGGCGTTGGAGCGCCCTTCCGCCGCCGTTGCGCCGGGGACCGGCCGATTTCCCTCGCTCCCGTGTGGAGCGGGTTCCAGTGGCGGGATGCTGCCATCAGCCCGGTTCGTCTCTTCCTGTGGCCTGGTGCGGGCTTCTTCGTTACGGTCACGCTGCAGGCTGGCTTCATCTGCTGGGCCCAGCAGGTGGCCATGGGCGAGCGTGCTGTCGAAGAGTCGCCTTGGCAGGAAACTCATCACCGCCCGGACATCGGTTGCAGCTTTCACCTCCCGTCCAGTAGGGGTCGACATCCCACTTCTGACACCAATGTAACAAACTGCAAGGTTGTTTCAAAATGGTCTTTATTGGTTACGCACCAAAAACACACGAACACCTAATTCCGGGCCAGACCTGACCCTTATGCTCCAGCACTAAGCATCTATATGAGGCTGTATCTAAAACACACACCACTCAACCCTAATTATGAACACTGTAACTAGCTGCAAACATAAACACAACAGACAGCACATACAACGTTGTCAACCCACATGGTTTAGACAGTTTAGAACATGAACATTACACATACTGCACAGCATCATGGGAACACAGTCATAACAGCTAGGCTTAGATCATTACATTACTGTGCAGAACTGCAACAAAGGGGAATGACTGACTTCTCTATAATTGTGTTGCATGTTATTTTCTATATTTCTGATATGTTGCTGATCGGATCATTAACGGCCACAGCAATGAAGAAAAGTGAAAGTGATGATAATGACTGACTGACTCTATGCTAGACTGTCGATCTGCATCAATGTATGACTGAGCTGCCTATGAGAAAGGTGTATACAAGCGTCCTATTATTAATGCTCTATCTGCACTGCTTAATGCCAGACAGAGAAGCAGCTAGATCAAATAGCAGCACATACTATTGCCACCTAACAATACTGATTGCCAACCAAACAGTATTTCATCAATGCACACACTCTATGCTTGCTTCCTATCAGTGCACACACTCTCAGTACAAGGACAGCTCTAATGTTATGCTCAGAGTACAATATTTAGGCCTACTGTTATTCCCCTTCCCATCTTTTTTCTAAAAGAGAAATGTATCACGCAGATGTCCCATTGAGGTTCTGATATAGGGTTCACATTCTTATAAAGACCATGCTATCTCTTACAGTAATAGTAACCTAGGCCTAAACTTTTGAGTTTCTTCAAGGTAACTTACCCTACTGAGCGATAAAACACTGAAATAGTGCCCGAGGTTCGATACCTTTCGGGAGAACTAGAAAAAGAACGTGCTTTACATATTTTTCTGAAAGGGAAAAAGTATCACGCAGATGCCCCCTGGAGGTTATGCTCACGTCGACTTCAGCATTTATTCCCCTTAGTTCGCTTGGTATCTTATATTTTCTCTTTTTCATTACATCGGAATAGTTGGCTACTACAATATAGAGTTTCTTTATGTTACTGAGCAGCAAAACGCTGGACAGCGCACGGGGTTCGATCCCCCTTTACGGGAGAGGTGGATACGGATCTCTGAAAGAGAATGTAGACAGAAGTAACCCCTGTGCTATGCCGGCGCGAAGCTAAAGCTTGTTTGCTGCGTATATAATTCAAGTGTACATTTACCAGGGGGGCGCTGGTGAGTAGCCTGGACTATATTTGGGATATCTAATAGGCGAATAGGCCTAGGCAGAGGTGGGCAAAACGGGGGGGCGTTAGTACTAATTTCATGGCTAACAATAGCCTATATTAATTTTGCCACCTTTGTAACATTTCACTTTAGTTTAGTTTTAGGCTACCGTTGTGTATGACTTTAAACAGCGAGTGAGCTCTTTCGGTATGATAATCAGCTCCTCTAATGCTTAGGGTAGGCCTACGTTTTGACAACCATATAAATGTACCTTGTTCTTGCCCATCTGAAATTACTTCTCTACCTTTGCTGCCTCCATCCTTTCTGTTTTTGTTGTGTAAAAAAACGTTGTATATGATGGCATTGAAGTCTTGAGTTAGTGAATTGGCTACCATTCTGTGTTGGTAACCAAAGCCTACACATTTTGTAATTGCTGCGTAGGCCTACTCCTGCAGATTTCCGTTCCGTATCCATGTGCGTAGGCCTAATTGGAAAAGTTGAAAAAATAAATGTGTTTATTGTACAGAAAATAAATAGCCTACTGTCATACTGTCAGTTAATTTTTCTACAATGCAGTGAAGAGTTTGAAGAGTGAAGTTATGATAGGGCAACTTGGAGTTTTATGAAAATCATTTACGAACCATGGGCCATGACGCCTCTATTTCTTGCAGCTGTTAAAACACCCGCTAGATAGTTTAAATAGCCACCAACATTCGTTTTTGCAGTAGGTCTAGGCCTACAGATTATTTCTGAAAGTTATTTGTCCATTAGGCCATACTGGCTGATTTATCAAACCAGTGGTTTCTCATTCGTCCTCCGAAAACTAGGCTACGCAGATGCCCCCTGGAGGTTATGCACACTCACGTCGACTTCAGCATTTATTCCCCTTAGTTCGCTCGGTAGGCCTATCTTATATTTTCTCTTTTTCATTACATCTGAATAGTTGGCTACAATATAGAGTTTGTTTATGTTAGTTTGTTTATGTTACCAAAAGATCCTTACTAGCTTTAACCGTCTCTGGTGTTACTGACCAGTAAAACGCTGGACAGCGCACGGGGTTCGATCCCCCTTTACGGGAGAGGTGGAGTACGTATCTCTTGGAAAGAGATTGTAGACAGAAGTAACCCCTGTGCTATGCCGGCGCGAAGGCAAAACTTGCTTTCTGCGTATATAATTAAAGTGTAAATTCACCAGGGGGGCGCCGATGAGTAGCCTGGATTTGGGCAGAGGTGGGCACAAATACATCAAAAACGATTTTGTTACAAATTACAAATACTGGCTCATGAAAATGAAAAATTAAATGAAAATGAAAAATACAAATAATTAATCATTTGACAATACAAAAATAGGCTACCCACACAATAATCATATAACAAGGCATAGGCTAGGCCTATTATTGAAAACGTATCCCCAAGAGACAAGAAATACAATTTTTTGATTGGCTGGCAGGGGGATATTAATTTTGTACATTGGGGCACCTATGAAGTAGATCGATCTGGTTAAAAAAATGTAATCACCATTATATCAATGTAAATGATGATTGAACTGACAACAAGCAGGCTTCGCAACAGTGGAATCAACTGTAACAAAGCAAACTACCCATACGTTTCCGTAACCAATGAAATACAACTAATTGAACAGGTCTGCATTTCCCTTGTGCTATAAATGCATGTCTATTGCCTTCATACATGACTGGCAACATGGGGAATAAACAGAATAACATCCTATAAGGTATACAGAATGAATTAACTTGGTGGAGAAAACTCCACTCTATTTCACATCAGGGAGGTCTTTGCCTCCGTCTCCTCCATTATTTCTGCATATCAGGACACCTCGCTGATGTTATCTCTTACAAAAATATGTCATATTTATATCAAATCTAAGTTTTAATACTGTCCTGTAGTGAGAATCAACATCAACTACTATTAGGTACTGAAGGTCATGGGGTCAAAGGTCGTGGTCCTAATATTCTCCCTCAGTATCTGTATTGTTTTCAAATTTTAGTCTTGTAGCACTTGACACACGCTTGACTCACGCTCCTAGTTTACCTTTTAATTTACACCCCATGTTGTCCTTACAGAGGGGTGATAAAGTTGATCACTTTGGCTCCCTCAATTGACTTTTCTTTTCATTTTTTTCCAACTTTTCTTTTCATTTTTTTCCAACTGTTCAGAGGGGATCGTAAAAGAAAAATGTTGGATCTAACACTTTTAAGTTGCTCACAATGTGGCATACATACTACTGCAGAAAAAATGAAAACATTTTCAAGCTTTTCTTTCAAAAGGGTATAAAATTTGCATTTTTAGGTTAACTTTACAGCTGAATATAGGGAATTGCCCAAGGGATATCTCCAGGCACCCTCCCTATTCTTACTGAGTAACCCCTACGTAACCCCGACAAAAACAGAGTTACTATGCACAGAGAATCACAGGCTCAGTCCCTGCCTCAGTCAATGCAAGCGCATCTTGAATCACCCACTATGTGGATACTGTTTTTAGAATTGATTTAGATTAAGTGTTATTTAGTATAATTTGTATTTTAGTATATTTAGTATATTCTTTATCTTCTACTGTCCTTATTGCTTAGTTGTGTTTTTTATATTATATACTTTTAATTAAGTTTTTCTGCTGTTAGTGAATGTGTGTGTGTATGTTATGGACTATCTTGGAACAGTATCTGTTATATGTCTTAAGCTACTGGGACCTTGAATTTCCCCTTGGGGATCAATAACGTATCTATCTATCTATCTATCTATCTATCTATCTATCTATCTATCTATCTGTTATATTAGGCTACTCATGTGCCTATGAAACATTATATATGTGTCAAAAAACCTACAACAGCCATATTTTGTCAATACATGGGCAAAATCAATGCAAACAGTAGCCTAATATTGCAACCTGATTTTTGAGAACCTATGACGGGCCTAATATTTGGATATAGGCCTCATTGGTCTACAACCAAAGATATTTTACATTTCCTGAGTGATGTTTATTTGGGTTATCTGATCTCATCATTTAATCGTGTTATGGTTATGGGATATGGTACGGTTTTGTCCAAAGCTGTCATGTACTGTAGGCCTAGCATAGTTTATGTACTCTTGTTGACTTATATTCTTATTTCATAATAAGTTAAAGTGTGATTCTATTTTAGTCTGTTTTCTGACTCTTTATAAATGCTAGAACTAGCTCTGTCAAATGCCTTTGTAAAGATAAGATATTTATGCCACTGATGCCTGTTTTGAAATATATTCCCGTCGTTTTCATATTATGCAGTTAAATAGGTCTATGCACACAAAATGCATGATGTCTTTGTTTTAATAGATATTAACTCTCATTCTACAGTGACTCTTTCACCAGCATATTTACTGTAAGGCTACAGCAGAAGATTGATGGTTATATTTTCACAAAAATGCAATGATGCCCCCTGGAGGTTGCTGTTGTAACTGAAACTGTACAAAGGCCAGCTTCCGCGTGGAAGGCATTTTATTTTTCTAGGGATTCGTCATTCAAATTGTTGTATAGACTATAATATCTCAATAGTCACCCAGGGCTAAACCTTTCAGTTTCTTCAAAGGTAGCCTACTGAGAGATAAAACACTGGGACAGCGCCCGAGGTTCGATACCCCTTTAGGAGAAGACGTATAGTTTTCTCAAACATATAGAAGTAACCCCTGAGCTAGCCCTGCGCAGTGACAAACATGCAGATCTTAGGCTTTAAAGCAGTGGTCCCCAAACTTTTTCTTCTGAGGGCCAGCTCGCTATGCCTGGCTCTAAGAGAGGGCCAGAGACTCGGAGTATATCAGTAACCATAAATATCTTAGAACTGTGAACAACAGCAGTCTACCTAGTTGAATATTCCATTACATTTAATAGGCTACTGCAATTTAATACCATTGTTAGCTGTGTTTATATTGCCATCATGCCATATCAGTGTAAAATGTAGCTCAAATGAAACTACACATGAAAATACTAATAAAAAGACGTAAGCATTCCCAAAAGTATTAGCAGGGAGAAAAAAAGTATATTTTATTCAAAATGTGTGAACTCTGAACTCTGTGTCTTTGCCTACACAGCTCAAGTTGTGAACAAGCAATATCCTACAAATAATTTAAAGTTCTCAAACTATGAGAGGTTTATGAAGTGCTGACAAAAACATCTGAAATGACCACTTTCACTCACCTTATGAGAACTTTGTGAATTGTGAATTTGAATGAACATTTGAACGAGTGGATAAAAATAGAAATAATTATCCCAGAAAGACCCAGAAATAAGACTTGAATAGAAGTTAATTAGTTATTAACAATTAATTGATAAACTTTTAGAATACTTTGAGCACTGATGCAGTCAGCATAGGCCTCTTACATTGTTTGCAGGTAGCCCTACATTTCATTCCGTTTTCGATGGCAAACGCGAAACAGCGCCAAAACAACCACCAGTGGACAAAAAGAGTATTACATGTGTACAGTTAAGACTCGCCATAGAGAATGAATGGGGGAAATTACGGAGGTTATAGTTTGACGATGTCGTACTCCCGTGCGGGCCAGATGCTATATACCACGGACATGTTTTGGGGGGCCACCCAAAATGAGGTGGCGGGCCGTAGTTTGGGGACCACTGCTTTAAAGCATACTCAGATTGTAGATATATAGCAGATTGTAGAGGCGTTAGAGTGTAGGCTAGTCTAGAGAAGTCTTGTCTGGGTTTTAAATATAATGTGGGTTTTGAATGTAGTCTAATGTTAGATAATTTTGTAGGGGATAGTTTTGGGTGCCTTTGGGCTTTTTCTTTACCCTAAATAGTTTCTCTTTAGGCCTAGGTTACTCAAAATAATGATATGCTATACATTTGAATTAGTCTTTTTGTTGTGTTTTCAATCAGGCTTTTCTGGTAAGGCTGCATGATTTCATATGACAAAAATAGGTATTTATAATTTTTTTCATGACTGCAATAGGCCTACGCTTAATGCAACTGGTATCCATTTGATCTTCATCTTTACCGTCTTAGCACAGCAGAAATCATGTCTTGCCAATGTGTTGGTACCTGTTCATTGGTTTCACACTTCACTTTTCCAAAACATTTACAGTTTCTTTTAATTGCTTGGATGCTTCCGTCAACTCTGATCAACACAATTAACACACAGGCCTTTGCTTAGTTTGCTTAACAGAAGTGCCAAAATGGCACATTTTGTTTGCAAAGACTGAAACAGTGACAAAACAGTTATAGTAATACATGCAATAAAAGCTCAAGTCTTATTGATATCTTACACCCAGTCAGTGATGAATTTTTCGCCATGCGCTCCCCTTTTATTTTATCAAATTATTGCGCCCTGGGGTGTGGCAATTACAGTAATGGCATAAGGTGTGGTCTGGTGCATGATCCAAAAATCGCTATCTTACACCCTCTAAAAAGCATTATGCCACCAAGAAAGACCTTGGCCCACTTCCCCGAAAGCATCTTAAGCCTAAGAGCGTCGTAAAGTCCCTCTTACGAACGTCTTAAGATTTGCCGACTGTTTCCCGAAACCATCGTAGCTTAAGAGCATCGTGAAAACACTCGTAGATCTATGAGTGCTCCAGAGTACTCGTTACCGCTAAGAGCGTCATAACAGTACTTCTCACTGAGGTCACCAACAGGACATACAGAGGAATTAAAACTTAGAATACATAGGCTAATCCAATTTACGTTCCCATTCTTTATTGTGATAACCTGTGATGAATCAGATTTTAGCGTGCAAAATAGCCTACATTTAATGGTCATAATAATGTGATGAAAAGCGGACAAAAATGCAAGTTATGAAACAAGACGTTGTCAGAATAGTTTGACATTATCTTTGCTAAGTGAATATTTTATTAGGCCTATGAGGTAAAAAGCAGAGAAAGCAACATGTGGTTTAGTCTGTAGCCTACTGCATCAAAATCTAAGCCTACACATTTCCTCACTTTCTTACTCGACTTCTTTCTTATCTTCAAACGTGTTCTTAGTGACACCGCGAAAAATTATTGCATGGTGCAACAATCTAATCTTAAAATAATTACAATTATTTATGTCTCTGTGTGGTATATAACCTACTTGGGATGCTTACATGCAGATGTCAAAGTGTTTCTATTTTAGTATTGATGTGAATTAATGTGTAGATCCGAAGTTTAAATGGCCTATAGCTGTGACGTGCAGTCACCTGACATCACCGTCAAATCAGAGGATATTTCAGAACTATTAACGTGGACAGCTCCCCTTAAGAGCATCTTAAGAGCAGTGCACGCGCGTTCACGCTACGAGCATGTTCGGGAAACAGTCGGAAAAACCAAACGAACGATCGTAAGATGAATCGTAGAAAACCCTCTTAAGAGCGTGTCTCAAGGGCGTAGGTTTGGTCTGGGCCCACTTCCCCGATAATGACGGAGACACGCTCTTAAGAGGGTTTTCTACGATTCATCTTAAGATCGTTCGTTTGGTTTTTCCGACTGTTTCCCGAACATGCTCGTAGCGTGAACGCGCGTGCACTGCTCTTAAAGGACAATTCCGGCGCAAAATGAACCTAGGGGTTAATAACACATGTGTACCGAGTTCGACCATTCGCTGGGATGTATTTTCATGCTAGTCGAATGTGACCAGTTTTATTGCAAACCGCTTATTAGCGTTTAACGCTAGCCTTCGGGGCACACTTACAGTAGAAAGAAATCGCTATTTCTATACCACTAACAAGGCTCAAAATAGCACCACACTTACACAGTAGCATAATGAGGGTCTCTACATGTAAACCGAAGCATTGAGAACTTTGTAAGTGTACAGGCAGTTTATTAAAAAGAAACACATTACCGTTCACGTCTGGTTCACATACACACACTTTCTACTGTACGTGTGCCCCGAAGGCTAGCGTTAAGCGGTTTGCAATAAAACTGGTCACATTCGACTAGCATGAAAATACATCCCAGCGAACGGTCGAACTCGGTACACATGTGTTATTAACCCCTAGGTTCATTTTGGAATTTTCCTTTAAGATGCTCTTAAGGGGAGCTGTCCACGTTAATAGTTCTGAAATATCCTCTGATTTGACGGTGATGTCAGGTGACTGCACGTCACAGCTATAGGCCTACCATTTAAACTTTGGATCTACACATTCATTCACATCAATACGAAAATAGAAACACTTTGACATCTGCATGTAAGCATCCCAAGTAGGTTATTTACCACACAGAGACATAAATAATTGTAATTATTTTAAGATTAGATTGTTGCACCATGCAATAATTTTTCGCGGTGTCACTTAAGAACACGTTTGAAGATAAGACAGAAGGCGAGTAAGAAAGAGAGGAAATGTGTAGGCTTAGATTTTGATGCAGTAGGCTACAGACAAAACCACATGTTGCTTTCTCTGCTTTTTACCTCATAGGCCTAATAAAATATTCACTTAGCAAAGATAATGTCAAACTATTCTGGCAACGTCTCGTTTCATAACTTGATTGCATTTATGTCCGCTTTTCATCACATTATTATGACCATTAAATGTAGGCTATTTTGAAACGCTAAAATCTGATTCATCACAGGTAAACACAATGAAGAATGGGAACGTAAATTGGATTATAAGTTGTAATTCCTCTGTATGTCCTGTTGGTGACCTCAGTGAGAAGTACTGTTAAGACGCTCTTAGCCGGTAACGAGTACTCTGGAGCACTCGTAGATCTACGAGTGTTTTCACGACGCTCTTAAGCTACGATGGTTTCGGGAAACAGTCGGCAAATCTTAAGACGTTCGTAAGAGGGACTTTACGACGCTCTTAGGCTTAAGATGCTTTCGGGGAAGTGGGCCCTGAGCTTTGGTGGGGACACTACCCACTAACCACCCCCCCCCACACACACGAAAAAAACAACAAAAAAACACTCAACTCTTTCACCAGCCAAAGATATATAAAATGATTAAAATGTGCTACTGTCCAACTACTATCCATGATTAAAATGTGCTACTGTCCAACTTGATCTAACTACACTGTGTAGCCTACATAATATGATTTTAATATGTAGGCTACAGATATGTAGGCTATATTTAACATTTATTTTCTATTTGGTCTGTTATGAAATCATGCCCATTTAAGCACAGCTCAGTTTTAAGAAACTAACTTAAATACATGCATGCTTAGCATTTTGTGAAAATAAATAATTAAGGCTACATTGACAAACTCTTAACCGTGAGCTGCCTGTATATTCTCTGATTCTAATATTTACAGATATCTAGGCGATGTAAGCACAACTCAGTTTTAAGAAATGCAGCCGAAAGACCATGTTGAATTTTGCTATAATTTATTTCAAAACCGGATTACTCTGGAACAGCTAACTATACACGTGAATGCATTACACCTTTGTGTTCGGTAAGGTCTGCTGTTTATTCTGATATATGGTTTGTCATGTGTTGCGTGAAGAGTGTGTAGGCCTACGATATTCCACCGAGACGAATGGATGTGGAGATGGGCGCAGAGAATAATTATTAAATCTCTTGAAGTTATTTTTCTCGCGAACTGTTTATCACAGCAAACAGTGGCTAGCTAGCACCGTTTAAAAGCTGAGAAAAGGCTTTCATGTGACATGCACATGTGTGATGAGTAGCCTACTTCTCGAGGAGTTCAACAGAGAAGAATAGGTGAATTTGGACGCACTTCATGCTTGTAGTGAAGTAAAGCTTAAGTGCTGCATGCTGCGCAGGAGACTGCGGCTCACTGGTAGTTATTATAGGTAACTTAAAATCAGCGCGATTTACCCTTATAGGCTACTGCACATTACAAGATCTGTAGGAGATGATCCGCAGCACTGAAGTGAGACATGATTTAACTCTTTGTGTAGCGCATGTGAGCGCTTTTTTCCCCATTTCAACCTGAATATTGGTGGGGACATTTCAGTCGTATTTTGACATTGGTGTGGACACGTCCTTCGGTCCCCACGCAAATCTACGCCCCTGGCGTGTCTCCGTCGTTATCGGGGAAGTGGGCCCAGAACTGTTTTGCCATTGATTATGAGACCAAGGTGAAGCTAGTTTCACTTTGCCTATGAGTTCAAATAGGCAAGTGTAGAATGCATGTAGGCTATAAAGATTCCTTCAGATGCGTTGATTGTCAAAATACCGACGGGCTGTTTGATGTTGTGTATTGCTTACTCTTAAAAAGAACGGCAGATGTCATTGTCATTGGTTTAAAGAATGTTGATGTCATTGGTTTAAAGGATAAACACACCCAATACTGATTAAGAAACATAAGAACAAGTCTTTGTGCCCAATCACGCCATTAAATTAGTGAATGTTTAGGAAATCAACAGCGGCCGACACACAAAACGCCAATGCGGGAATCCATCGGGCGTCACCCCCGAGGACATTTCTTAAATGCTGTTAAGCAAATTCAAATTTTTTGTGCACTTTCAGTCACCTACACACTACGCCTAAATCACGCATGATCCGTCGTTTGACTCCTGAACAGTTTACAACTCAGAAGGTTAATTGCGTTAACCCAAACTAAAAGGAAAAACACTTTGCTTTATTTTTATAAACAGCATCACGCCGTTAAAAAAACGAGATAGGCCTATAGCCTATCCATCCAGAAGCGCGCATTAGCCGACAGTAAGTGGAGGCAGCTAGTGGTTCTCAAACTTTGCCATATCCTACACTGGTGTAAAAGGCGTGTATGGTATCATATTTTTTGTAAAAGCCTGCCAGGGATATTCTTCGGCCTATGAATTGTGTGCCTTCTCAGAAAACCAGTCACTGGGCTCAGCTAGATGTAGCTTTCTCCTTCACCAACCTGTGAGTCACGTCGTCAGTGGCACTCCTTCTCATCTGCTGATACAGCAACATGAGTATTCCACTATAGCATTGCTCCTCATTGCCTTACTCCTTTCCTTTTCAGAATGTTCTTTCTATCCATAATCATAAGTCTTTCTTCAGTGAATTAGCAAGATACCATCAGAAGCCAACAATCATAAAACACCTGTGCGCGCGCTCTCTCTCCCGTGCGCATGAAGCTGTCTGCGTGTTGTAGGCTAGATTTGCGTGAGTTCTTTCTATCTGCTTTACTTTTGCGAGTTGCAGCCACCTACAGGGCCGTTTCAAGGAATTTGGGGACCCCAAGCAAAATGGACATGGAGGCCCACCCCCCCCCCACCACCACCGCACGCAAAGCCGACAGGAACCACCGCATAGCCATACAGTTTAAGTTCACCCACAGTTTATATAAATACAACATTTTGACAGTGCAATACTGCAGTTGCATATATATATACTGTGCATTAGTTTTCAACATTTGCAAAAACACCACCGTACCATAAAATCCAATATAAATGTAAAAAAGTGCACAATAACTAAATAACTAGTCGTTGTCCAGCTCGGGGCCCCAAGCAATTGCTTGGTTTGCTTGCCTTCTAGCGACGGGCCTGACCACCTAGGCTATGTTATAGACGTTCTATGAGGTACCAGTGTTTAGCTGTGTCACAAAACAATAAGCTTTGTCAGACTACTTTTAAAATGTTATTCAGGGCTATATACACTTTAAACATTCGGGGCTGAAGACCCGACATGGAAGTGTCAGGAATTTTCATACGAGAGAAGCTCTCATTGGTGGTTAAGATATGTAGGGGATTGACAGCAACAAAGCCAATCACACTATGAGAGATGCTGAATTTAACATCAACTGCGATGTTTGATTTTAAATGATTAAATTTAGCCGAGACTGTAAACTGGCACACGTGGGTGCTCGATATTTTACGGTATCGGCGCCTATGGATCCAACTCTAGCTATATCACCCACTGCGGTCCTCTGATGAGCGTCTGCTGTTTCGACCAGCCAACACTAGAGGTCACACTCAAGACCCCTTTCCCCTGGTTCCACTTTGATGGAATGAGTTACCGTGTTCTGCGCTCTTGCTATGGTTTTTGGACCTAAAGACTCATCGGTTCACCTTACATTTAATTAATTAAATTGGTTGTTTGGTTTGGTTGCATTGTTGCAAGGCTATTTGATATTGTTATTACTATTATGCTTAATGTTTTTTCAACTTTTTATTTAACTTTAAATATTCATATTCTGTCAGTTGCTTTGGACAAAACCGTTTGCAAAATACCATAACCATAACCATCTGCCTAGGCCACTCTCCAGCTGGCTCAATACCAGTCAGGCTACCAGTCTGTCAGAAACTGCCATTAGCCTATTCTTTCAAAGTTCAAAATCCAGTTTGACAGCATTTACCAAAGCTACCCGACAGCATGCAACTGAATAGTCTATGACATTCTTAAAGCGTAGTCTCCACCCAAGCGCGATATTCCTGGAGAAAGCAAGAAGGAGGAGGCTATTCTATCTCTGGAAGATAACCAGGAAATCCATCGCCAGTCTATGGTCTATGGTTTTACACTGGGACGTGCGGACAGGATGGAGGACTTGAAGACAGGCGTGGGGGCTGCAGAGACAGACTGCCCAATCTGTTACGAATGCCTCACAGGCACAGCTAGAACTCTAAGCTGTTCTCACACGTTCTGCCATGACTGCCTAGTCAGAACCTTGGTCAGCATCAACAAGGATGGGGTCATCACGCGGGATAGTATTGTCTGTCCCATTTGCAGGCACCTTACATTTATCGCTAAACAAAATGATCCCGTGGTGACTAACAGCCTGGATGCACACACCGAGAAGACTTTGGAAGTGCCTTTGCTTGATGTCCAACCTGTCAGAAGTCGGTCTCCAAATATCTCACCTGTGAGTACATCTTCTGGAAGTTTTGGTTGGATTACGCGATATTTCAGAGGGGTATCTGAAAGGTTTCACTCACAGGGTTGGATCAGACCCAAGAAAAACCCATCGGAGATTTTCATCATTAGTGAACTTGGCCGACCGATGAAAGAGGACGATATAAGTGTTCTCCCAGCGACAACAGTATTTGTTCCAAATCGAACGAGGCGCAGACGCATGAGAATTTGTACAACTGGGCGATGTTTACTGTTCCTTTTATCAATGTTCTCCATTCTTGCTCTTATAACCGTAACATTACCTTGGATTCTGCTGGCATAATGGATTCGTTGCGCACCTTTCTTGTTATATGTCACAGATGTGCGGCCTTGGTAAAAAAAAGTCGCTGTTGACTTTTTTTTTAACCATGTCTTCGTCTTACTGTGAAAAACAGTTAATTGATTATGTAATTAATCTGTTGGCTATACTTTTCACCATGTCTTCCTGTATTATTGTTGAAAACACATTATATAGCCTATATTGACATAATTCGTTTTAAAAAGACTGAAATAAATGTGTACTAAGAAGATGAGTTAACCTGTGAGGAGGATGAACAATTAGCGAATGGTTATCAGGTTATCAGACAATGGTTATCAGGTTTCAGGTCTGTGTTGGGGTAAAAGTAAGGGTGAAGTTATGGAAGGTGGAACTGACTGTGCTATTTGTCAAAGTTTCTGGGACACTGGTGGTGTAATTTTGCATAACTCTGTAAAGTGTTACCATGCTCATGCCTAAATGGCCTGTGTGCATTTTTTTCCATGACACACCTCCCTTTATTTTATTTCCTGTCAGACTGGTTCCAGTAACTGGGTTGAGAACACCCACTGATGGATCACTTGATGTGATTTATTCTTAATTTGACAAACCATAGCTCTACAAAACACAATTAATTAAAAAAAAAATTAAATCACATGTCTCAATCTAAATCGAATGTTCTGTTAAAGACCTTTCATTTAAAACAATAGAATCAACAAAGAAACTGACAATTAAGATTCTCTAAAACTATACCTGACCTTGACGTAGGCCTACACTGATTGTATTCTTGGTTTTGAAGACTATTTCTCACTATAACCAACTGACTGTGCTACAAAGACTTCTACAAAGAAGTCAGTATAGGCTTTATCAGACAGACTGTCTTCCTGACAGAAACATACCCATCAGGGCCAAAGTCTAAAATGATGCAGTCATAAATGTTATGTTTTTGGTAACTTTCAGATTTAAATGAGAACTTGGACATTTTTTACATAGATCTCTTCTTTTGGTTACACTTTACTTGACAGTGTCGACATAAGAGTGACATGACACTTTTATGAATGTGTCATAAACAAGTCATAAATGTTTATGACATAACGCTTCAGTTATTAAGTGTCATTCAGTTTTTGTCATAACAAGTTAGGGTTAGGATTAGGTTTAGGGTTAGGGTTAAAGGTTAGGATTAGGGTTAGGGTTCATGTGTCATGACAGTGTCATATCACTCTTATGTCGATACTGTCAAGTAAAGTGTTACCCTTCTTTCTCAAGGTCAAAAAAAAGGAAAAAGGAAATGGAAAAAAAAAGAAAGAAAGAAAACCAGTACAACCTCGCTTGATTTGCTGCAGCCTACAGCTAGAGTATCCAGGTAGTGCTACACTCTGGCGGCATCTTTAAAATCATGCCTTTAAGTCGGCCGTAGGCTGGCGTATGGCCAGCTGGTGCACTTGTTCTATGATACATACCTACATGTTTCTGTGACACCTGTTTGAGAAGAACGTCCCTGCCTTGAATCATTACTTTGCTGGGGAAATACCCCTTCTCCATCTTAAATGTTGTCTTAAGAGATCCTAACAGAAAGAAAAATGTTGAAATATTGCTTAAAGTGCTTGATGGATCTTTCACACTGGCCAGTGATCAGTGCGGGTGATCTGGTTGAGGAGGATATGCACGGAGCTAGATCAGCCATTCTTTTGCTGTTGACATATTCAACTACTGTAGTGATGCTGGGCAGGAACCAGCAGGCATCAGAAGATTTGTAAGTTTTTGACAGAAATGAAAGAGCTGTCATACTCTGCAGTTGGTCAAAGAGGTTGCTCCAAAGTTAGAACCTTAGCCTGACCATGGGATTGAGCAGTTTTAGATTGCAGTGCACCAGTAAACTTTCCACCTGCATTTTCATACATTTAGGGAGAGTTCCTGTCCTGGTCTAGCCTGGATACCAGACTCTCTGACTTCGCAGAGAGTCTGGCCTAGATCCATTGGCAAACGTTTATTTCCTGGTTGGTGGACTCTTGTCTGAAGTTTGAAATCATTGGAGTTCAAACACTAACGTTTGGTAATGACGTATGTTAACCACGGGGGACACAACGATAACGATAGGCTTGCAACTTAAACGTAATCGCTCTCAGGAATGCCCTCTGTTAACTGGTTGGTTCGGAGACAAGATGCCGAAGTAAACAAAGTGAACGAGAGCTATTCCAGACGGAGTACTGTAGGGAAAAGAAATCGAGCGGAAGTACGTAGGCAGGCGGAGGCCAGGCTAGTCCTGGTCCCTCTGCTGATGAGTCTTCTTTTTAAATCGTGTATTGGTTCTGGTTTCAGTCAGCCAGCACTGGGTTTGCTTCTTTTAGCAGTGTTATTATGACCATATATATTTATTTCTCACTCTCTTAATTAGAGTAGAACTAAAATGATGGCCAATATGTACACATTATTAATTATTAAAGGCCTATAGGCCATAATTGGATCTGTTGTTTTAGACGTGTTATTATGACCAATCTTGCAAAGGGGAAACTGTTGACAGAGTAGGCTGGCTCTGGTTCCGCCACTTTGGTGAATCTGCCAGCAGTGTCTGGCAGGCTGGGCATACTATTCTGTGGCCTGGGTGGGGAACGGCAGCTCCATCAACAGCTTCCCTCTAGTCATTATAGCACTGCTAAAACATAAAATCCAGTTGAGGTTCTCATAGAGTTTTTAGTAAGATTTCAAAAGGATATTTCTTATTTACCTTATTTTTTTACCCTGGTGTCAGGCATGTTTGGTTTGTCTTGTTGTAGCTGGTGATTTGCAAGTATGACAATATAACATTTGCAATGCAGCTGGGATGTTCCATGAAACTTGCAGAAATGTTGGAGCTGAGCCGAAAAGTAGAAGGAAATTTACCAATCCATAACACATTTTCAAAGTAGCATGTAGTGACAAATACATTTAGCCATGTAATTACATGGTAAATTGAAAATTCTTCTTACAGGGCTTAGATTTGAAGATACTATCTATTTTAAAATACCTTTCCTGCAATTAAAGATAAAATATAGCCTACTCTCTCAATATTATACTCAAATGAAGTTTAAGTGATGTTTAAGTTATAATTTGCAGTAATATTAGGCATTATTCTGATTGACAAAAAGCAAGCTGAGTAATTACCATTTCTATAGATCTGCTGCTTCAAACAGAATACAGAATGTTCTGTGGATTTGTTGGAGCAAATCAAGAAAGGCACTGCAACAGAAACAGAGATGACATGGACACACTCATTATTAAAAATGTAGACTTTAATATATATTTATATATATATTTCTGACATTCTGAAGGATTGCAGTCGGCTTCACAGTACAGACTGTGTTGTTCCACTTGATATGCTAAGCAGAGGAAAGAAGGGTGGGTGTGTCCTACAGTTCAACAGTAGTTGTAGTGGAAGCATGGGAGAGGCTGGATGTCCATGAGTACTGTCCAGTTTCAAATGTATTGATCATAAACCCTCAGCCATCTATGTTCAGTTGTTCAGTTTTGCCCCTTTTCACCCATGATTTCTTGTCCTCAACTATGTCTTAAAAGAAAGTGATGTGTGAGAACTACAAATGACTAAAAAAAGAAGAAACCCATGTTGCAGTCATACCTTGAAACTGGTTCAAAACAAAAGCACGCACAATAAGCTTGGAAGTGCAACAAAGGCCAAGAGTCATTGATGCTTTGCATCCTCAAGAAGATGGCATGCTATTAGTCACCTGCTGACCTTTCAACCCTGATATCATTACAGACAGCTTCGCTTACCTTCTGTGTGGAATATATTTGAAAGAATGAAATATGAATATCATCATTACCAGACTACAGCACAGCTTGAGCGAGCATGCTAACGCTTATCTGAAAACAATCCAAGCCCCCTGACAAAGTCTATTGCATTTACACAATGAAAGCCTCAACAACCCCTCCCCAACTTACTCAGTAACGTTCACACAAGCATTTGACCAAAACAGTGGAATGCAGTGGTGCACAAAATGCCACCGCAGCAATGGGTAATGGACAGCTATTTTTAAAAAAGTCATGCTTCTATTGCAGCTTCCGTCAGTTATTGACAAGACCTGACCTTGATCAGCATCAAAGTCAAGATAGACACATTCAGTCAATGCTCTCGTATGACACCCCTGCCTCCATAAATAAAAAAAACACTAATGAAACCATCACAGACAGAACCTCAAGTACACAAGAAAACTTGTCATTAGCTTTAGGACATTAATATCTAATGTGAGGGCACTTGAAATTTTCATTTAACAACCACTACAACTATTAATATTACTCAGCCACCATAGTCTTCAAGAATATAATTCATTGAGAGAACACACACACACACACACACACACACACTGAGGCATATCATACATTACAGAGACTTTATCTTCTCGAATCTGAGTCCCTGAAGTAGACAAACAATAAAATAAAGAAGAAAAACAAATCATCTGCGAAAGGAATGGACACTTTTTTTCTGATCAGGTGTTGGGCAGAGATTGGGGGGGTTGGGTATGGCCTCTTCACATCTCTGAGATTCAGAAGAAAAAAAATAATTGCACTTTGATTGACAAAATGAAAATGTCTTGTCCATTTTGGGCCTTCAGATATGAGAGATCTTCCTTGCAGCATCTTTCTATTCTTTTGTGAAAATGAATGGAGTGGTCATATGATCCACACTCCACCCTACGCAGACAGCTTGGAAACATCACAGCACCCTAACAGGTGCACACTGAGAGGGTTGCCAGATGCCATGGTAAAATCCCCGGTCACCCCATGTTGATCAGAATAGCCAAATATCCACAGCATCTTTTTGATTAGATACATAAGAAAATACTGCATGTAAAAGCAACAAATCCCAATTATTGCATTCAAAAATGGTGAACAATTATCAGCATGATCTAGAATCACATGGTCTAGACTCTAGAGTACTATGCAGTAACCTGTAACAAAATAATACTGTTCCTCCAGCATGCAGTGGTGTTATGTGAGTGAGTGTGCGATATTTAAGTGGGCAGCATCATCATCACGGACTTGTTCAGGGTAGAGAGTCATTCCTCAGGGCTCTGATATTTAAGCACAAACGCAATGCGTTCAAACACTTTCAAATAAACACACAAAATCTGCTCTGTCAAGTCTTTACGTGTACCGATAGCAGTTTCCATGGCTTTCTGTTGCAGCAGTCAGTGCTTGATTTCACTAACGCGAATCTGGCAATAGTGTGTGCAGGGGAATAAAAAATAACACCACCAACATAATATTATATCATTTTTCTAGAACAAGATAAATATGACCACATTTATGAATATATGTATATTTCATATTTGTCTTTACATCTGAACCTGACCACTTGGAATTATCTACATATTTATACACACGTCTCTTCGTATTTACACTGGGAAGGGCGGTACATTAAGTCTGAAGCACTTGAGACAAGGTGTGCAGAGAGCATCAATAGGGCTTGCAGGCAGTGCTGTCACAGTTAAAACTACTGTTAATGTCCATACGTATGAATGGTGAGGCCTGTTGTGGAGGCACACCAGTGATCATAAACACACACACAGCCACTCTTTCTCATGTAAAAATCTCTTGTTGTCAAAGCCCTTCTCGGAAAATAGACACTGTATCATTGGTATTCGTAAGAATGAGCTTCCAATTTAGTCTCAAACACTTCTTCCACAGTCTCCCTCATGAATTTCTGAGCTGTGTTCAGTAATGACAATAACAATAGTTTAAACTTCAAAAAGTCCAAAAACGATAAAGACATTCTCGTACTGCACTGATGTTGGGATGTGCACAGATAAATGAGAGCCCAGTGGTTCTGAGTCAAGTTGTAAATTTCTACTGCAATGCAAAGATTAACAAGTGCATCTTTTGGCTGAATGTCTGAGTGTGACTATCTTCCACATTTGCGTTTGTGTATGTGTGTGCATGAGTGTGTGTTTGTGTGTGTGTGTGTGCGCGCTCATGCGAGTAAATAAGAGAATGACAAAGAATGAGAGAGAGAGAAAGCAAGCAAGCAAGAGCATTACAGAAAGAAAGAGAAAACAGAGAACATATGGGCTTTAGTGAGATATTGAAGTTCAGACCTCCTCCTGATACTGACAATGGGCAACATGAATATTGCATGAGGCCAATCTTTCATACCCTGTAAGTACACACACACTATAATAACTTCTCTCTCAGTCCTGAGACAGTCTCCACTAGTGTCCAATCAGCGTTGCTGTGCAACCTGATCCCCAACTGTACTAAGGCCAACAAACAAAAAAAACCCTGAACCGATACAAATAAAAAATTACAAAAGTAAAAATATGGTACACATCACAAATAAAAAAAGACAAGGAGAAAATTAATACAATTGACGTGGCATGTTTTCCCCTTCGTCCTTGGCAACTTCTCCATATAGATGTCCCTTCTGGTAAGATTCCATATGATAGTATCAGTTTTTTTCTCAATGGCACCACATGTGCGGATGAAGTCACAAATAGCGCTGTAGCAGGTAGTCGTCTGTGGAGATTAAAGGTCCTTTTTTCTGTGGCGTTGTGAAGAGCGGAAGAGTGATTGTGGCGAATTCAAGTCTGTAGCTCTAGAAGTGGATGATGGCTGGTTGAGACAGTTGTGCATTGGGCTTCATCAGTAGTGAAAGGCAGGGAAAGCGAGGAGAAGGAGAGAGAAAAAGGAAGGAACAGAGAGAGATAGAGAGAAAGAGAGAAAGAAATACCCAGAGAAAAACTGAAATTGACTGAGAGAGAAAGAGAGAAAGAGTGATTCAGAAAGAGAGACTAAAACAGAGAGAGAAAGACAACATGAAGATAGATGTAGAAAGAAGACAGCGCCTTCTGTTGGTCTGGGGTGTGTGGTTCTGTTGTGGGGTCATAGAGTGGTGCTCTGTCCCTCCTCCTCAGAGGTGGCGTCTCCGTCTGGGGAGTCAGGCATCATAAGAGAGCTCCGGCAGGGCGATACCCTGAACTCATCCAGGATGCTGTCCAGATTGACATTGATGGAGGGTCTTTCCAAACTGAAGAAATCTGTTGTATGACCGTGATGAGGATGAGGATGGGGGCGATGAAGACCATGAGAGGAGGAGGGCACATGGTGAGAACGGAGGGAGCGAGGAAGAGTGGTGAGTGTGTGGAAGGAGGGAGTGAGTGGTCATTTGAGTGGTGAATACATGGAAGTGAATGAGGAAGGTGAGAGAAAGAGGGGAGGCAAAGGTCAAAAGTTCAGCCCGCAGCCACAAATAGCAACATTTTAGCAGCATTAGTAGGTCTGCTTTCAGTTTTACTTTTTAGTCTGAAAGAAGGAGGCTGGTAAGTAACTCTGGTCCTCACATTCTCACACAGGGATGCTATCACACTTAGCCACTACCAAAGGAAAAATAGGAAATACTTTTCATTTGTTCCAACATTCTAATACCCAATGCTGGGGGCAATTTTAACATGTCCTTCAAACAAATGTCCATTCATACGCACATTTTCCACAATATGAAATTAGGTACTGGAATTGAGGTGTTAAGTACAATATATGACTCATACACGGACAATACAAAAACACATCACATTTACCACGGCAACCAAACAACACAGCGGCAACGGGATGAGTGGGCGGTGTAAGGAAGCTGAGAGTGACAAGGGTGGATCCCAATGGAACGTCAAAAGGAACAGAACGGAATGAAAGAGGGCAAAAAATAATGGAGAAAAAAAAAATTCTGCTTTGCAGCTGTCTGATGCTCTGCGACTGCGCTCTGGGATGATGTCATCCATGTCTGTCAGAATGGGATGGAGCAGGATGACCAGATTCAGGAGAGAGGGGATAGAGAGAAAACAAGAGAGGGGTAGAGAGAGAGAGCAGAGAGGGGCAGAGGGAGAGAAAGAACGTGCGGAAGGCTCTGAGAAGAATACTGAGGGTAATTGCTGCTACCCACCATTAAAGAGTCGAGCTGGAAGAGAGAACTATGAGGGAATGCCTGTTAGCTTAGGGAGGGCAATATGGCGAAGCAAAAGAGAGGAGGAGATGCGGGTTACTAAAGATGAAGCAGCATCCTCTGAAAGTGCCGCCAATCACTTTTTGGGCAATTGAGCAATGCACCCTGGGAAGGCCGTCAGCCATGCACAACCCTCGGTCTCAACACCATGCACAGAATACACTGACACAGCAAGTTAGCGATAGCAGCAACATTGACATGGCAAACGAAAGCTTCACCAACCAGGGAGCGAGCGAGAGAGAGAGAGAGAGAGAGAGAGAGAGAGAGGGCATAATGCGATCACTTGCTCTTCTTCAAATAAAAATGAAAAGGACAATGTATGCATAGAGAGACAGACAGAGGTAGAGAGAGAGAGAGAGAAAGAGAGAGAGGTAGAGAGAGAGAGAGAGAAAGAGAGAGAGAGAGAGAGAGAGAGAGAGAGAAAGAGAGAGAGGTAGAGAGAGAGAGAGAGAGAGAAAGAGAGAGAAAGAGAGAGAGAGAGAGAGAGAGAGAGAGAGAAAGAGAGAGAGGTAGAGAGAGAGAGAGAAAGAGAGGGAGGTAGAGAGAGAAAGAGAGAGAGAGAGAGAGAAAGAGAGAGAGAGCAGGCGTCCCCAGAGGCGGCCAGCGCGGCCCCTAAGCCGAGGCGGTGAGACTGAGATGAGGCTCATGGCACACGGGCGCGCAGCAGGACTAGCTTACCCCAAACGTCCCCCTCACACTTAGCATCACACTCAGGCCCTGGCCTCACACAGCTGCAAGGTACACAATGATAGCAGGAGGGGGGAGGGAGGAGGAGAGGAGGGGAGTAGGGGGGAGGACAAAACAGTTATAAATCAATGAGAGAGAAGAGCTACTGTTTTACAAGGCAACAGCTCATAGCTTCACATCATTAGACACAGGTCTGGGTAATGGCTTTATGAAAGGCCTTTCTCTCCTAAAGAAAGGCCTGAGTTTGCTCAATAGTAATGGGAAGACATCTGATGTGAAGTCTATGACTGCGGAGATGAATAAATTAACTGACACATATCAAATATTGACAGGTGATTTCATACAAGCAACAGTCAACTTGGAGATATATACATGTTTCCTGCCCTATAGAGGTTATATTATCCTGATAATATGCCAGGAGGAATTTCCCTTTCACTGAATACATAAACTTCTAAAAGGCACCCAGAATGTTTTCAAAACGTTTCTAAAGGCCACCAGAACGCTTCTCCTTTTCAAGGAAAAACAAAGCTTCCTACAAACACTTCCCCTCAGAGTCCTTTGCCCGCGTAGGACAGCGAGACCGAGAGTTTGAGCGAGGATCGTTGTGCCCCAGAGCGCGGCATGGGCAGCGGTGCCGGTCCTCCTCCGCCGGCGTGTTTACCTGTGGACATGCTTTCCCCGGAGGACATGCCGTCCAGGAGGCTCTGGTCCAGCGGCGGTGGCGGTGGCGGCGGGGTCTGTCCGGGGACGGTGGGGGGCTGCGGCGGCGGCAGGCTGGGCCTCTGGCGGGGCTTGGGCGTGGGCCGGGACTTGGTGAGCGTGCCGGTGAGCGATGGCGGCGAGGAGAGCGTGTGAGAGGGCGCCGAGCCGGGCGACGAGGCGGTCATCTGGCCGGGCGGGCACACCAGGCCGTACGGCGACGGCGTGCTCGGGGGCGTGGGCGACAGACTGACTGGCGACGGCTGGCCCGTGGACTGGTCGGACATGCCGCTGCTGCCACAGCCCGACTGGCCGTATGGCACCTTGGGCGGGACGGGGGCCAGCTTCTTAGAGGCTGACCAAGGTAGAGAGAAAGAGAGGGATAGAATAACAAATAAGGAGAGAGAGATACAGTATATATAGACTTGTACTGAATTGTACAGCCACTGAACTTGCACACACATTAGCAGTCAACCCTGTCAAATACATACTGTGCATTATATCTCAGCACTGTACCAAATTGACAGTATCCTTATACAATAAACATTTCATCAATTCAGAATGATTCTTCACTAATAACCCAAATGAAGCATAACTCAGTGTTATCAGTAAACTGCAACAAACAATTCCAGGCAGATATGTAGTCCACTGTGAAGAGTCCATCACATGAGGAGTGGTGTCATGCGGTGGACGGCGTGTGGAGAGGCTTGCCTTTGCGCAGCGTGTGCGGGCTGTGCTCTGCCGAGTGCGGTGACTGGCTGCAGCTCTGCTGGCCACCAGGAGGGGGCACTGTGGGGACTGGCACCTGGATGGCCTTGTGTCCAATCACAGGGGAGAGCTCCTTACTCTTTAAAGTACTGGAAAGAGATGAGGATGTCAGTGTCTGGGTCTTCAAAGAATGAAATACAGCACACTAAATCACACCCTCCATTACCGACTCACTCTCAATTCATTACACGTGTGCATCACAGTCCTTTGCACTTCCACTGTGGTTGTGGTTGTGGTGATGATCTTTTAGTAAATGGACCAAATCTAAAGAGACAGCTGCTATACTACATCATAATAGGATACACATACACTGTAGTTTAATAGGAGAACATTTATCAAGGAAAGACATATTTATATACAGTACTTACCATCTCTTGCTATCTATACTGAACAGTAACAGTAGCAGAAAGTGTGTATGCTGTGGGTACTACTGGGGGCAGCCGTGGCCTACTGGTTAGCACTTCGGACCTGTAACCGGAGGGTTGCCGGTTCGAACCCCGACCAGTAGGCACGGCTGAAGTGCCCTTGAGCAGAAGTGCCCTTGTTGATGCAGGCAGCTCACTGCGCCGGGATTAGTGTGTGCTTCACCTCACTGTGTGTTCACTGTGTGCTGTGTCTGTTTCACTAATTCACGGTTTGGAATAAATGCAGAGACCAAATTTCCCTCATGGGATCAAAAGAGTACTTATACTTATACTGTGCTTCCTTAGCTTTTACGGCACACGTATATGAGGGGCATGTCACGTGTGTGTGTGTGTCTGTGTGTGTTTGTGTGTGTGTGTGTGTGTGTGTAGACACGCATACAGTATGTATGTTCTAGGTGTGTGTGTGTGTGTTATCAGTTTCACAGGAACAGTCTGAAGACACATGAGTGAGATGGCAGTGAATGTTTTCCAAACGTGGGAAGCGAGGAGGAGGATGGCGCTAGGCGAGCATTACACCCGCCCCCTCTCTAGTCCCTTGCGCTCGCTGCAACACAACCTCAGACGCTCCTAGTGCTCGCCCCCCAACATTCACTTCGCTTCCCAAAACGCTTACAACTACAGTATGCTGTGGCTATCAAGGCCTGATCGCTTCTCTCTCACACCCTTCACATTGGGGTACAGGACCAACATCTCAATGAAGACTAATGTGGAGGTGGGGGGAGGGGAAGGGGGGGAGGGGGGAAGAGGAGTTTTCATCAAGCAGGCTCATTCTGAGATGAGGACACCAAATTGAGATAATGATTCATGCTGTTCTGTCCGCTGCTATCAGCAAGTCTCACAGAGAGGACTCACAAGAGATGAGATCAGTCTGCATCTGAGAGAACAGAGAGCAAGAAAGAAAGAAAGAAAAAAAGAAAGAAAGAAAGAAAGAAAGAGAGAGAGAAAGAGAGAGAAAACGACCCTTCTTCTCACTCAACACTGCGGGGGCCACTGGATTGGTGCAAAACAAAAAAAACAAAAAAAGCAAAAAAAAATAAAAAATCAGAACGACACCTTAGGGGAGTACTCATCATCAGGCCCACATTCACCCTCCTGGCAGGGGCGCAATGGCAATCGAACCGGCCCGGCACACAGGCTGCAACGCGCGAGTGCGACACCGTCTTATTTTTAGAGTGCGAGCCTGAGATCTTCCACAGCTCGGCAGCTGATGACGGCTCAAGTCACGAGCGCGCAGCTAGCAGGGAGGCAGAGCCTGTCATCCACCACCATCCACTGGGGTCTCATCAGACTACGCACTGACTGCTCAGTGCCCATACAAATCACACAGTCTTAGGTAAATGAGGAGCATCTTCCCCAAACAGAAAAAGAAAAAAAGAAACGGGGGTCAATTGAAAACAAATCTTTCTGTATGAAATTAAAAATAAATACATTGGTGTGCCGGCTTGCTCATGTATTTATTTCTGTTCTCTGCCAGGATTCCACTTTCTCGAAAGCCAGTAACATCCTCAGTTGCTAGGCAACCCCCTGTGAGAGGCATGCCTTGACAATGAGAATGTTACAGAATCTGAGATATGGCACTGAAACCAGCGAAGGAAAAAAAAGAGAGAGAAAGAACGAAAAAAGAGAGAGAGAATAGCAGATAAAGAGAGGAGCAGATAAAAAAAGAGGGAAGGAGGGAGGAGGGGAACTCGGCTAGTTCAGAGCGAGGCCACGGTGACCGTGTGGGGTTGGGGGTTGTGGGGTAGGACGGCAGCTAGAGAGGATGGGGGGGGGCTAGTGTGTGTATGTGTGTGTGTGTGTGTGTGTGTGTATGTGTATGTGTCTACCGCTTCACTGCTGCTGCTGCTACTGTCACTGTCAGGTGGGAAAACAGGGCGCAGGCGCTATAGTTACCTAGTCAGCCTGGGGGGTCCTCTCTCTCGGACACAGGGACAGGCGGCCCAGGGCGGAGGGGGCACCGAGGACGCAGGGAGGCTAGGGGGGTTCCCGAGGGACGCGTCGTTGCGGGCCAGTACGAGGGGCGTTTTCACGTAGAGGGGCGAGGCGTTTGCGTCGACAGAAGGGGGGGCATGCGAATACGCGTCGGCAGGGGCGGCTGGGGGGGCGTGCTTGGGGAAGTGCAAGCAGCTGGGCTTGGGGTTGGAGTTGATGTCGAGCGAGGAGGAGGAAGAGGAGGAGGAGGAGGACTGCGGGGGCAGAGACTGAGGCTGAGGGTGCAACAGGGGGTGCGGCTGGGGGTGCGGGAGGTGGTGCGGCAGCGCGGCGATGTTGAAGCCGGACCAGCGAGCGGGCGGCGGGGGCGAGCTGGGGGGCTGCGACTCGGGCCCGGGGGCCACGGGCCGAGGGCAGGGCGGGGGCTTGGGGTAGAAGTGGTGTGCGGAGGAGGTGGAGGAGGCGGCGGAGGGGTAAGGGGGGGGCGGCCGCTCCTCCCCAGGGGGCGGGTAGGCGTGAGAGGAGTCCGGCCGATTGGGCGACACGTCGTCACAGCTGCAAAAATGTAAACAAACATAAAAGAGCAGAGAGAGAGAGAGGGGAGAGAACAGCTCTAGTAACTACACAGGGAGACGCATCAGCGCGCAAGAGCAAAACAATGGACTCATATGGTCTCATACTTTATGCTCACTATGGACTACCATCCTAGTCTCTACGTTATCATAAACAATCAGGGTCAAGAACACATCAATGGCTTCAGTTACTAATGGGACTTTGTGTTACTGTTAAGTGTGTATTCAAGGTGCCAGGAAGAACAGCTATGAAGCTCAGCACACCAGCCAGCTTTTGTGAGGCACAGATGCAAAAAGAAAAAGGACAAAGCGATATGACTTTCAGATTCCTAGTAAAGGAAAACAAGCAAGCATCGCACTGAGACAGTTGCTCTTTTTTAGATGCATTCAAATGAACTTGTGTGTTCTCTGTGAAAAACTGCGCAATCAGGTCAAGATGATTTGTTCATGGGAGCGCTAATCTGTTGTACAAACAGCTGATTGAAAGGCCAATCCAATGCAAACATTGAAGCTAGTGCCACACCATGATTGCAAATGGTTGCTCTTCATATTTCCATTTGGCAGATTACACATATTTATGCAATAAATCATTTACTTAATAATTCATAGTATTTCATTTTATAATTTGGTCAATTAAACAAGCCTTGGGTATTTGTTAACTGAGAAAATCAAGTAATTGGAAATAAAAATGATTTCCTGCTTGCTCCAGCACTTGACTCTAGCCCAGTATAAGACAGAGAACGACACAAAACCCCTTCTTGTCGGCCAAGAGGGTCACAGCGGTACAGGAAGCAGCCAGCCAGCCAGCCCCCGCCCCCAGCCATCACATGACCACTACGTAGCAGGTTAGCAACATGACGCCATGACAACCAACGCAGAAGCTGCAGCATGATCACATTCAGAAAGCCCACTTCATTTGTTTCAACAGTGAGAGGAAAAAAAAAAACAACAACACAAAAAACAAATCAAAACAAAACAAAAACAGTGACTCCCTGTATCCAAAGGTTTCAGTATAAACAAAGTCCTGCCACTAATTCCAAATAAATCCTTGTGAAAGCCCAACAGATTAATCCTCATAAATGTTCAGGCTACGAGCGACAGTGATTAACACAAGTACAGTGAGGGGCACAGGCAGGGTTAGAACAGGGGAGATGGAGTGAGGAAGAGAGAGAGAGAGAGAGAGCAGACCATGGGAGGTTGTGAGGAAGAAGAGAGAGAATTCAATCTAGTAGTATACAAGATGGAGAGGAAGAGTCGTGAGATTGTGGTGGAAACACGAGGGGCAACAGGAAACAAACAGTTAGTCATGATGGGAAATTTTTACGCGAGTGAGACTCAACCCAGTGACGCTGATGGTGATGACTGATGATGAGGAGGATGGTGAGGAGGATGAAGGGGGGGGGGGGGTGGTTTCGTCTGCTCACCTGCCCCGGTCGCCGGGCGGGGGAGTTGGCGAGGGCGAAGAGGCCAGCTCGCCAGGCTGCTCGGGGATGAGGCCGTCACCGGGCAGGCCGGGAACGTGCATGGACGGTGGGGTGGACGAGGCCTTGCGCGCCAGCGTGGACGAACCCTTGGTCCTCACCCAGGACGTGTCCATCACCCTCACCCCCATGCTGGAGAGACGGAGAGAGAGAGAGAGAGAGAGAGAGAGTAAGCACCATATACACCAGCCATATCTACGCAGGCAGAGAGCGGGAAAGAGAGATCTGAAAAGAAAAAGAGAGAGAGAGTGTAGCTTAGAGAGTGTAGAGAGAAAGTTTAAGTCTATCTCTCCACAGACATTTCCATTTCCTGTTTTCTGTATTCCTTATCCTTTGTACTGGTATGACTATTTTGGCAATACAAATACCTTATTCGTTACTCCAACAAGTCTCTTTAAGTTTAACTGAACTAAATT
>NW_027468774.1:24893725-24896225 GCF_046254945.1 Alosa pseudoharengus | reverse complement strand
TGTGTGTGTGTGTGTGTGTGTGTGTGTGTGTGTGTGTGTGTGTGTGTCTGTGACAGCGTCTGTGAGTTATATGTATATGATCGGATGTGTATAAACGTGTAGTCATGCGTGAGTGATGTGCATGTGTGGGCAAGGGTCCATGTGAGCATATGTGTTGATCACTTCACTGACCTCCAGGGAAGAACCAGTCGGCATGCTGGATGATGGGCTCAATGATGCTTACGATCTGCAAGGACACCGTGGTCATCATCTCCGTCATGTTCCTGCACAGAGACACAGTCAACAAGCAAGACACAGGCCCGACTGCTTCAAAGGGTGACAACTCTTCATGGGTAATGATGCTATAGACAGGTGTACTAATACTGGGACACAGACAACCAACTGTGCACCACAAAGCACCTCTGCATTGTGTAGAGTTGAATAGTCTATAGATAGCCTGGTTAGCACGCAGACCTTCTCAATTGTAATTGAGAGTGGGTCTGGAAAAGGTTCACTTGACTTACGACTTCCAGCCGGGGCGTAACTAGCAGTGAAATTAAACTTAAATTGGTGCATTAAACTCTTACCAAATCGTCTCAGAAGTGTAGCAATCTTGTAAATCAAGGTTTTAAATGCAGTTGTTTACTCAATTGCAAATCAATACATGTCCATGTCAGATTAGCAATTGTATTTGGGTGCCTGTGTTTTAGGGACATTGGAAATGGGCTACAATGGCCTCTTGGACAGACGGACCTGCAGAGCAAATTCCAAATTTGCCAAAGGTCCGTCTGGGTATTCACAGGCTAGTCTATAGAGTCAAGGGCTTAAAGAAAATGAAAATGTTTGTGCCCAAAGTAATCAGAAACTTTTGAGGCCCTTAATATGAATAATTATCTATTTTCACATTTGAAATGCCCTGACCCACCCCTGAATTCAGGCACAGTGCATGAGAACTTTAAGCTCCGAGAGTCTATACTAGAGTATTTTTTAAAAATAACCTTCCTTACCCTTCAGAGGTAGTCCATAGCAGATTGGGTCCAAGCACTATTGCAATGTTCCCCGGGGTCATTTTGTTGTCGTCCTGGTAGTCAGTGAGTTTTGCTAGAAATTTAATTAAGTATCTGGTGGGCAGAAGGAGAAGTAGAAACGTAAAATAAATCAGATCAAATACTCTTTTCACTGCATGACTGATTGTCACCTAGACTCATGAGAAATCCCTGTCTATTTTAGGCTATTCATTAATATTTCAGGGTTTCACTGTTAATGTACTTCAAACTAGAGTCCACCACCTCAATTACTGTGATGTCTGTGCTCGGCAGGAAGAGCTCAAACACACTTGTCCATTATAACAATGCTCCATTCATCTGTTCCTGTGTCTGTCTCAAAGTAAGGCATACTTCATGAATCACATTAGCCTAGCCCAGGGAGGAACTCTAGTCCAGTTATTGACATGAGGAGGTGAACTTTAATCTATACTGCAGGAACCAAACTGCAGCCTAGTCACAAACAGCGCAGACACTCGGCCTCTGCTGGTGGTCTCTACTGTAACACTATTAATATTGTGTGGTGGTGAGATACGGCGCAGAGCCAACCGTCTTGCCATCATTAAGATGTGCTATTCCCGGAACTCTCCGCCGAATTCAGGTCAGATCGAGGGGCCGCATTTATCCTTCGCCCTCCTCCGCCTCCGCCTCCTCGGTAATGGCCTACATACGATTTTAACTGTGGACCGTGGTGATGGGGCGGCATCAAGGACATTAAGTGCTGGCGACTGGCCAGTGGCCGGGTCTGCCTCGACGGTAGAACCCTTTTGCCGGCTCTTCACGCTATAATGAAGCACTCAGCGTGCCCCCATCACGAGGTGACATACGCGGGCGGGCAGCCAGTCAACAAGCGCTTGTAAAACCTCCTCTCTCCTCCCCCCCTGACCACAACCCCCCCCCCCCAGCCAAATAAAAAAAATTAAAAACGAAGCACATGTTTCCATTTCAATCACCCCCTCTGGTAATTAGCGCTTACGCAACCACACACCCATGGCACTACAACACAGACCAACACTTGAACTTGTCACACGGGCCTCAGACAAAACGCTTTTGTTTTCAGTCTAAAAGCAGGGTTAAAAGAGGTGAATTGAGGCTGACCTGAAGTTGTTCAAATTGTCTGTGGGGAGTTTCTCGCAGGCCGACAGCAGGGCTTGCAGTCTTTTGTCCATATCCTGAATGCTGAGTATGGGTGAGGCGTATGGGTGGGTGGGATGGGATGGGATGGGGGAGAGAGAGCAGAGTTTAGTCATCCGTGGAGAGGCACGCCATTCTGCATCCATGTCAGAGAAGCACTTAAAAAATCATTCCTCGGAGGACATCAGGGTAGAGTCTCCGCTTCCTAATTCATGAGAGCTTTCATAGTGATGGGGAGCGGGCGTGGGGGGGGGGGGGCTGTTGGAGGAGGAGAGGAGAGTGGGGTGGGGTAGCTACAGTGGGGTGGGGTATGTACATCGGGGTGGGGTGGGATGGGGGCGATT